>NC_042964.1:13053110-13153110 GCF_901001165.1 Salmo trutta
CCCCCCGCGGCAACCATGATTCCACACTGTGTGTCACATACACACACACACACACACACACAGCAGGTGTGCTGGCTCTATTTGCATTAGCCTGTGTAACCACGTAGGTATATGAACTCCTGCGGAGCAGGGGGTAAAAAAGGATACCATAAGCCATTAAGTGCAGCGAATGTATGTATGAGCGGTATAGCTTTCACTGTAGCCAGCGTATACATATTTCTCTACATGACAGATTCGGGCTTTGCTCGGGATTACGGGGTAAATCTCATAATTAGCATGAAAGACCAGCTAGAGAGAGGAGAATGTGAATGGACAGGGTGGACCTGACCACTAATATCACTGCTCCTCTGTTCCCCATGCTTATAGCTTATCAGGGTCTGCTCGGGGAATGTTTCTGTATTGTTTCTGCGGTTCAGAGATGTGTACCACATAAGCCGCCGTGTGACAGTTCAATTTTAAATAGGGCTTTTGATAACCGAACGGAAGGGAGAACCTTTAGAGGGGACTTAGCGGATGCTGAATTGTTTTTAATGCGAGCACGTGTCCGCGCGATTACATTTTCGGGTTCATCACCGCACACTGTCGACCTTGTTTTTGAGATGACATATGCCCGACATCTTTTACAAGGGGGCAATAGACTACACTGAGATTAATGTTTCAGATCGAATGAATGAATACACTCAGCCTCCAAGTAAAATAAATAAATAAATAAATGTTTTGTCTCACGTGATCAAATCAATCAAACAAAACCAAGAACACTGCAACAGTAAGTCCCCAATGTTAGGGCCGCATGCGAAGTGAACCACTTGTTTGGTCAGCCCTTGTAACCTATTGAATAAGTCAGCCTCGGCGAATAGGTTTTGACAGCCCCTCAGCTTGAAACGCTGTTTGCGGTTTGTTTGCTGCCACCGTACATCCAACCCTCCAACCTTGTGGTGATGTTTACTCTGTCAACAAAGCGCCTGGCATTATGCATTTCTCCTCCCGGTCTCCCTGCTACAAATGTTTCACTTCAGCTTTTATTTATTTGACGTATTACTTCAAGTAGTGTAATCTCTATTGCGGCAGTCCTCTGAACAGAGTCCTGTTAGGTTTTTTTATCACTATTTTCTTATCACTGTATTAGTCATCGTTGCATAAGGGACACCGTGGCGGACTGGCAAACACCAGCTGAATGACAATAAGTCAACCCCAAAACGGTCCGTCCAACTCTCATCACCCTGTACGGAAATCCATTTGGATCACCTTGATATGAATGAAGTTGGTATTAGTTTTTAATACTGATTCCAGTCCCACTTTGAGACGACCATTACAGTGGACGGTAATTAGAAATAATTTGAGCTTGGTTATTTGACATGTGTTGTATGAGTGTAGACTATAGACTTGTATGCAGCGTCATGCCTCAGGCCACCTACTATTTCTCTCAGCACTGTCTCGGTGTTGCCAAAGTGGCATTACCCTTGCTCTTATTTCCCTCTGGTCAAAAGAGGAGGGATCACTCAGGGACTACTAATATGGCTGCCCCAGACTTTCATCACTTAATACACATGCAGAGAACTCAATCTCCCTAAAAGAGTAGCTGTCTGATGGTAACGTTGTCTCTGGTGCTACAGTATGAAGAGGTCTTCATTGTGTTAAATGGCAGTGCAATGGGTGTAGGGATGGGCGGTAGTGTGTATGGAAGTGTATCTGGTCAGTCCTTTATTTGCTTGCAACAGACAGGGCCTGGAGCAGGGCTCTCTACCCCTGTTCCTGGAGAGCTACCATCCTGTAGGTACTCCCTCCAACCATAATCTAGCGCACCTGATTCTATTGAGCTGGTTGGAGAGAATTTACAGGAGGGTAGCTCTCCATGTACAGGGCGGAAGAGCCCTGGCCTAGAGGAATCTGCAATATGTCACTTTTTGGGCGACCTGCCAAATTAACATAGAAATGTGTGTTAGATCTGTCATTCTCATTGAAGCAAGTCTAAGTAGCAGTAGATCTGTTCTATGTGCGCTATTTCTATGCTTCCCAATAAGTTTCATGTTTGCATCTTTTACTTTTGGTTTTGTACACCATCTTTAAACAGCTGAAAATACAATTTTTGGATATGGCAAAAATATGATATAATAATTCTCTACACTACACTTTCTTGTTGTATCACACAAATTGGAATTAGGTGAAATATTAATATGTGAGCAACCAGGAAATGGCGGAGCGTTTTCTGCATAGTGCATTTTTATCATTATAAATATTGACCTCCATCACATTTCTGCCGTCTGCCGGTACAAATACTTAAATTTCCAACTTGAAGAAATTGGACTCGCTTAGATTTATACATATTTATAAGTTGCATGTTTTGGCTATATCAAAGTTTGGACGATCCAGAGTAGACCCCAAGGTATAAATTAGGCGTGTAAAATCGCAAATGAATTATGCAAATCGAAGATCAATTGAGTTTTTCCTTGTTTTCCTGTGAAGAAATATCAAGAAAACAGTTTCCCGAGATCTTTTCATAACCATGATGAGTTTAGAAGGAGTAAGCAGGGGTTCTCGATCCCCTCCAGCAGGTATCAAGCCTGTTTTATATACATGGACAGGTGGATGATTTAAGATAGGCGCAACATGGTGGTGTGATGTTGAATTCTGGTTCGAGCCGTGCCCAGCTATGATAAATAATACCGTTAAAAATGCAGCTCGCGATTTTGAAGTCTTCCGTATCACACAGAAACGCCTGACATCTGTTTCAAGCACACTCCAGCCTTTTCAATTCCTCCCCCCAACCCTCCCCTCCCAAAATCATGGTTTGGAGTCGTACGCCTGCTATTCATAGATGAAATACTTCAACGAGCTTAACTGCTCACATTTGAAACTTGTCTCTCTTCTCCAATTCCCCCGACATTTGTTTGGCCAATTTTTGTTTTCCTAAGCATATGGTTTACATAATCATACACACTTCCCTACATGATCCAGGCCACAACACACCCTGGATCCAGACTCGCGTCAACGCGTTGCGACCCTTCATTTTAGGAGAGCGTCTTTCTACTGCTCTCTGGAAAACAGTTTGATTATCATTGTTTTATCACGATTACGGATTGATGCAGAATCTAAACAATCTGTAGAAGTCAACTTTTTGATAGAAAATAAATATTGCTTCCATAAAATGTTCACCATTTATGGAAGGTATTAACTAAAGTTCTGTCACTTTGTACAACTGTTGCTTGTCTGCGGCTTCTTTGGCTGAAACATGAAGCTGGGCGTTTTGGCTCCCTGTGCAGGATTATGGTTTTGGAACTGGTTTAAAGACTACAGGGAGAGGGAAGGGGAGGAGAGGAGGATGGAAGGATTGGCAAAAATGGAAGGGGAAATGAAAGGAGAGGTGTTTGTTTTGTTGCTCGGGAAACGTTCCAGCCTCTCCATCCTCTTCTTTTCATGCTTGAAGGTCAGGATAAATAATCGATAGCATAAACAGAGCTGCCTGTCCCCCACTCTCTATTGTGGATGCACCTCGGTCCCCATTGGCAATTAATGTTCAAGTAGGCTGGAAACCCCTTAGCATTGTTCCTCCTGAATGAGAGGAAATCCAATGCAGGGTGAGGTTTGCTATGCACGGGTCATGACATTGATAAATAAGGATATAGGCAAGTTTAAAGCAGCAGTGGCAGAATTGTCTTAGACAGTCTCTTTATTCATATTGTTAATTTCAGAATGGAAGTAAGGGAGAGAACTTGACTTTTGCTCTATGGGTGGCATAGGTCAAGTTAACAAAGACATCTGGATGTCTTTATTCTAGTCATAAAGAGTCTAAATAAGTGTGTGCATACACGCTCACACACACACACACACGCTCACACACACATAAATTAATTGGCAGAAGGGTGACATACCACTTCTATTTGAATTGTTTGGCCCAGGGTTAGTGTCATGTAGGCTTAGTCTCAGACGTTTTGTATAAGCAATATATCTGCTTTATCTCCTGTCCTCAGATTATCCACTTGTCTCTGATCGAGAGCCACTGCAGCCCTCTCTGAATCGTCTGTCAGAAAGCAAAAGAAAACCAACTCCAATGGAAAACCCATTTAGGGAAGAAAAAAACAAGCGAGACAGCGAGAGAGACGGATGAGAGAAAGAAAGAGGGGAGGAAAAACACAATGTGAAATCTCTCCTCCCTTTTCAAAGAGCTGTGTCACTATCAATAGTGACACCTTGAACAATTCTGTCAGTGATATTGAAATCACTCTGTGTCTGCAACCCCTGGTTGTGACATTCCCAGGAGGCACCAGGCAGTTCCCCGCTGGCGGCCACACTGTAAAAAGAACAATCATACTGGCTTGATGGAACTAATTTCATCTGGCCTTTTAATCCCCCCCTCCTCTCTTTTTCTCCCTCTTGCTCTCTCACTCTCTGCCTTCTTGCTTTCCTCCCCATCTTCTGTCACGTTCTTGCCTTCTGCCTGTTCTCCCGCTCTATACCCCTCCTGTCATTCCGCTCTCTTACTCTCTCTGTTTCGCACTCTCCCTCTCTCTTTATCCCTCCCCCTTATCATTGGGATTGTCTTACCTTTCGCTTTCCACTCACGTTTCATCTGTGCATGATTCATTCTGCT
Organism: Salmo trutta; assembly: GCF_901001165.1. Classification (NCBI taxonomy): domain Eukaryota; kingdom Metazoa; phylum Chordata; class Actinopteri; order Salmoniformes; family Salmonidae; genus Salmo; species Salmo trutta. Next base: position 13,057,699 of record NC_042964.1, read on the forward strand.
CAATAAGCTCCAAATAAGCAGATTTGTCCTTCCCTCTCTCTTCTCTCCCTCTCTTTTTTTATCCTCCCTAAGAAGGCTATTGTGATTCAAGGAGGAAACCCTTCAGAGCAAATATTCTTTGGGCATTTCATGTATAAACATGCTCGACTTTCCATCACGGTGAGGAGAAGGAATAGAAACATTAAAAAGCTTTCTGTAACACCCCTGATTCAATATGTAACGTCCAACAAACCTTTAGATGTGTCCGTTTTAGCGATTCGGTCAACATCCACTAAAGTGTAATAAATAGATTAGTGCTCCAATGTGAGCCGCAAATTAGTTTCTCCCATATTTCAGAAGGGGTTGTCAGTCTGGCTAATTTGTTGGTATTTTGTTGCCAAAACGTCTGGGGGTAGCTGAAAAGGAGTCAGCCGCCCCTTTAGCATTTAGACTGAAATAAATAAATTAATATGCCGTATTAATATATACATACTTTAACTTGCTTTGAACCCCCCTCCCCTCCCCTCGCTTTCCCACAAGATTAAGGGTCAGGAAATGCAATCGGAGTTGAATTAAAGCGAGCAACCCCGAGTCATGCAGAGAGAAAAACACACTTGAAAAAAAGAGCATTAGCATTTCCATATTTGCATAACATTGCTATATAATACGTGTGTTTTGAGAGAGAGACTCTCCCTGCAGTTGTACTGTATGTATTTAAGAATGAGAGAGCAGGTTCGTTTACAGTAATAGGGCTGATATGTAACACGGTTGGTAGACATTTTGAATGTTTCCTCCATCCTTTATCCCACTGGTTGTCAATTAGAAGACAAACCCATTAGGAATGTTGACAATACAATAAAGCAGCAGTAAAAACTGCCTCACTAAGCAATGGCAAATAACTTCAATTATCCCCCCTCCCCTCTTCTGTCAGGCAGCCATATTTATTACCTCAGATGATGTACAGTACACTGCACTGCGAACATGCATATGAAACGGATTGAGGAGGGCTTTTGATTAAAATTGATTTTCGCTCCCCTTGGGAAGCGAGAAGTCAAAAATGGTTACTTGCACATTTACAAAACAGATTTATTCTGTTGACATTGAAGGGCTAGTTTGATAGGTAATTAAGTCTCCTTTAGCCAAAATAAGGTGACAGGTAACGGTTTCATCTCTTCCCCCTGTGTTGCACAATAAAGTTAATATATAGTCTGGAGTGATGTTATATTTATTTTCTTCAGCTGTCGTCATAGGGAGGAGAAGATGGTTTTCCTTCAACCTAGCGGCACTGGTTCTCATACCGATGTTTCTAGCTGGTGGTTTGTGAAGGGAAGCCATAGCAGGGACTGAATCAGAGAAACCATAAACTGTTGGGCTAAAGGATTTGGATACAATGTCTAAAAATAGGCACGTAAAACTACAACTACATGATCTTTGTCTATATAATGCTGTATCTATGTGTAATGAGTAAGGGAAAACGAAGGCCTCGTCCATTAGTCGGCCTGTATGAGGGTGTTGCTTTATAGCGTGTGTCTGTTTTTCATATGAGTGTGTGCAAGCGTATTACCACTGGAAGCAGAGGACGGGCCGAGCAGTTGGTTTTTGTAGCCCTCTCTCACACGCAGGTTCTTGTGATTAATGAGTTATCTCTACATCGTGGTCCGGGAAGGCGAGAGGCCATTCATCTGTGTGTCACTCAGGGCTGACACCTCCTCAAAGACCGGCTGCCAACCCCTCACCAAGGGATATCCCAGATGTTCCAAGGTTTCGGTGCGCCATACGGGGCCACCGTCCCCAAATCACCACTCTGACATTGCGCCAGTGACATTCTGCCACGCTCGGTAAGTTTTCAAGCAAAGTTAACACTTTTTTTTTTTTGTACTGGATGCGTGTGACACTCTCTTTTTAAAATACAGTATATCGTTCGGGCGTTTTAATGTTTTATTTTGTTTGAAATCAAATGCTGTCATGGCTATCGTGATGCAACTATGTTGAGGTTGCATGCAACGTGGTCTCCATTGCTTCTGATCAAGGCTGGTGCCTGTGATCACACGTATGGCTTGACAGGAGAATACATGAATTTCCTTTGACTCCTGCTTCACAGGGGAGAGAAAGCCAGGGAAATACCTGGTTAACTTCAATAGTCTCACGTGGCCTCATCTTATTAATTATATTCATCATATTTTTGTAGTGGAAAAGTAACTGTCCAAAGTAACTCGGTTAACTCGTACCAAAAAATGTTGACTCGTCTTATACTCAATTTAATGCTTTGACCACAAATATAAGAAAAAAACACTTCAAAAACCCAACCTCAAACGTGTATCTCAAACAGTGTTTAAAAAGGCTTGCTATTTCCTCATAGGCCATGATGTCATGTTGGCTCTTTGTCTGAGCTGGCCAATCAGCGTCAACTCACATGCATATTTTTTATGACGGTATACCCCTACACCATTCTGTTGTTCGGGTACACCCACACCATTCAAACACAGAAAAGCTGTTTTTAACATACTTAAATACCATTTCATGGAAGGAAAAGTATTTTACTCATATTGTAATTAAGTAGATCAAATCCAAGTCAAATTCTATTGGTCACATACACATATTGAGCAGATGTTATTGCGGGTGTAACGAAATGCTTGTGTTCCTAGCTCCAACAGTACAATGGTATCTAAACAATTCACAACAATACACACATCTAAAAGTAGAAGAATGGAATTAAGAAATATATAAATATTACAAATAGCAATGTCGGCGTGGCATTGACTAAAATACAGTACAATAGAATACAGTAGATACATATGAGATGAGTAAATCAAATTTAATTTGTCACATGTGCCGAATACAACAGGTGTAGACTTACAGTGAAACGCTTACTTACAAGCCTTTAACCAACTAAGCAGTTTTATGAAAATACCTAAAAAAAAGTAAGAGATAAGAATAACAAATAATTAAAGAGCAGCAGTAAATAAAAATAGCGGGGCTATATACAGGGGGTACCGGTACAGAGTCAATGTGGAGGCTATATACAGGGGGTACCGGTACAGAGTCAATGTGCGGGGCCACCGGTGTCGAGGTAATTGAGGTAATATGTACATGTACGTAGAGTTATTAAAGTGACTATGCATAGATAATAACAGAGAGAAGCAGCAGCCTTCCAGAGGCGGTGGGGGGGTAATGCAAATAGTCTGGGTAGCCATTTGATTAGCTGTTCAGAAGTCACATGGCTTGGGGGTAGAAGCTATTTAGGAACCTCTTGGACCTAAAGTTGGCGCTCCAGTACCGCTTGCCGTGCGGTAGCAGAGAGAACAGTCTATGACTGGGGTGGCTGGAGTCTTTAACAATTTTTCGGGCCTTCCTCTGACACCACCTGGTATAGAGGTCCTGGATGGCAGGGAGCTTGGCCCCAGTGATGTAGTTGCCATACCAGGCAGTAATGCAACCCGTCAGCATGCTCTCAATGGTGCAGCTGTAGAACCTTTTGAGGATCTGAGGACCCATGCCAAATCTTTTCAGTCTCCTGAGGGGGAATAGGTTTTGTCGTGCCCTCTTCACGACTGTCTTGGTGTGCTTGGTCCATGTTAGTTTGTTGGTGATGTGGACGCCAAGGAACTTGAAGCTCTCAACCTGCTCCACTACAGCCCCGTTTATTTACATTGGATAAAAGTAGAGACTCAGAGCTACAAAATTGTATATCATACACTACAGTTGAGGAACAACGGGAAAGTCATTTTGCTTTGAAAGTTGATTTCAACGGGTGTTGATCATTCGTAAATTCATCAGTTATTCTGCGCTCTCTGGCACACTCAGACAAGAGTGCTCGGAAATCGGAGTAGATGGCCAGACTGAATTTACAAACGCATCCGAAATGGTTACTTGCATAGCGGAGCTCGGTAAACAATGAACCATCATCACAACTTGTGACATTACTACCCTGCATGAATCTGCAGGTAGCTAACCAACCAGGAAACAGACCCAGTGTCCCAAGCTTAATGATGATCTTGGAGGGTGTTGAACTATAGTCAATGAACAGCATTCTTACATAGGTATTCCTCTTGTCCAGATGGGATTGGGCAGTGTGATGGCGATTGCATCGTCTGTGGATCTATTGGGGCGGTAAGCAAATTGAAGTGGGTCTAGGGTGTCAGGTAGGGTGGAGGTGATATGACCCTAAACTAACCTTTCAAAGCACTTCATGATGACAGAAGTGAGTGCTACGGGGCAATAGTCATTCAGGTCAGTCACCTTTGCTTTTTTGGATATAGGAACAATGGTGGACATCTTGAAGCAAGTTGGGACAGCTGACTGGGATAGGGAGAGATTGAATATGTCCGTAAACACTCCAGCCAGCTGGTCGGCAACATGCTCTGAGGACGCGACTAGGGATGCCATCTGGGCCAGCAGCCTTGCGAGGGTTAACGTGCTTAAATATCTTACTCACATCGGCCACGGAGAAGGAGAGCCCACAGTCCTTGGTAGCAGACCGTGTCGGTGGCACTGTATTATCTTCAAGATGGACGAAAAAGGTGTTTAGCTTGTCCGGATGCAAGACATTGGTGTCCGCGAGGTGGCTGGTTTTCCCTTTGTAGTCCGTGATTGTCTGTAGACCCTGACACATACGTTTCGTGTCTGAGCCGTTGAATTGTGACTCCACTTTTGTCTCTGTACTGACGTTTTGCCTATTTGATTATCTTACTGAGGGATTACTTTGTTTGTATTCGGCCATAACCCCACTTTGCCATGGTTAAATGCGGTGGTTCGTGCTTTCAGTTTTGCATGAATGCTGCCATCTATCCACGATTTCTGATTTGGGTAGGTTTAAATAGACATGGTGGGAACAACATCCCCAGTACACTTCCTGATGAACTGTCACCGTGTCCATGTAAATGTCAATGTTATTCTCTGAGGCTACCCGGAACATATCCCAGTCTGCGTGATCAAAACAATCTTGAAGCAGGGATTCCAATTGGTCAGACCAGCATTGAATAGACCTTAGCACGGGTACTTCCTGTTTTGAGTTTCTGCCTATAGGATAGGATGAGCAAAATGGTGTCATGCTCAGATTTGCCGAAGGGAGGGTGGGGGAAGGCCTTGTAGGCATTTCGAAAAGTTGAGTAGCAGGGGTCCAATGTTTTCCCAGCGCGAGTACTACAGTCAATGTGTTTGTAGAGCTTCGGTAGCGTTTTCCTCAGATTAGATTTGTTAAAATCCCCAGCTACGATAAATATGACTTCTCTTTGGAGGTAATATGGTCAGCATTTGATTGTAATGTATTCTTGGTCGGGTGAATAAAAGGACTTGAGTTTCTGTATGTTATCACAATCACACCATGAGTAGTTAATCATGAAACATACACCCCCACTTTTCTTCTTCCCGGAGAGTTCTTTATTCCTGTCTGCGCAATGTACTGAGAACCCAGCTGGCTGTATGGACTGGGACAGTATATCTTGAGAAAGCTATGTTTCTGTGAAAGAGTGTTACAATCCCTGATGTCTCTCTGGAAGGAGATCCTCACCCTGACCTCCTTTACTTTATTATCCAGAGACTAAACATTAGCAAGTAATATACTCGGAAGCGGTGGATGGTGTGCATGCCTCCTGAGTCGGATTAGAAGCCTACTCCGAATACCTCTTCTCTGCCGGCGGTGTTTTGCAGGGGTGTAAAGTACTTAAATAAAAATACTTTAAAGTACTACTTAAGTCGTTTTTGGGGTATCTGTACTTTACTATTTATATTTTTGGACCACTTTTACTTCACTACATTCCTTAAGAAAATATTGTACTTTTTACTCTATACATTTTCCTTGACACCCAAAAGTACTCATTACATTTTGAATGCTTAGCAGGACAGGAAAATTGTCAAATTCACACGTGTCAACCAAACATCCCTGGTAATCCCTACTGCCTCGGATCTTGCGGACTCACTAAACACACATGCTTCGTTTGTAAATGATGTCTGAATGTTGGCTATGGTTTTCCGTAAATTAAAAAAATGGGGCCATCTGGTTAGCTTAATATAAGGAATTTGAAATGATTTATACTTTTACTTTTGATACTTAAGTATATTTTAAACCAAATACTTTTCGACTTTTACTCAAGTAGAAAAACAAAATACTGCAAAGTTACTTAGGAGCTAGAAGCAGAGCTGCCATATCTGTCAGCACCATCTTCCAGTATAGGTCATATGTCATAGAAAACTGGAAACACTGGACAGTTACTTTAATACAGTGATTAGCCACATGATAATCATTATTTGGTTACTCTCATCGAACAGGAGCATGTTGATATAATTAGCATGTCTCCAGCTTGCTTTTGTGCACTTGCAAGCATTGTGATGGTGGCACTGCAACCACCCAACAAATGTATGTTTTTATCTCAATTTTCCTAATTACCCCTGAATAAAAAATAAATACAAATCCTAATCGAATTCAGCCGAGGCATTGGATTATAAATGAGGTTTGCGCCAGGCGTCATAACGTTTTATTGATTTCTGTGTACTGAGACCTTGTCCAACTCCCATCAGCATTGCGCCAGAATCAAATGTGAATATAAGCTGATATAGGGAAATTGGTTTGTAATGTGTTGATGCTTCAGAGACCCTGCCCTTTGCCAAAGCAACAGAGAAAGAAAAAAAAAATCCTGCGCACGCCTTTGCAGAGTGATGTTTTTAATTACTGGAATTGGAATGATAACAGCGCTCCCCTCCTGCTATGATACAAATTAATAGGGTTACCTCTTTTTCCAGAACACTCGTTTAATTTTGCAGACCATGTGACACTCCTGTCTCTTCGAGTTGAGTTTTGAGGCATTTTTGGTCTGAAAAATGTATTTCTTTATTGTGCCGGTGTCCTCATGGCATTTACGCAGACGGGTCAGGGTGGCGCTATCACCATGACGACGCTGGACGACTGAATGAGAGTAAGCGTGAGACGTGTTTGTGTTCAGTCTATTTCCCAGTGTGAGACCTTTTAACATGTCGCTAGACGTGTCTCTGTTCTGGGCACCTAATTAGGATGTGTCTACGCTGACAGGCCCCCCGAAACACAACCTCCATCCTCTTCCAGCTTCTGATACAAAAACCTTCATTTTCATATGTCAGAGCCTGGGGCGAAACATTCCAAATGCTCCATAATATCCTAGTATCTCAATATGAATACTTTAAAGTAAAGGAAAATCGGCCAGTAGAAGGCAATCATTTGTCAGCAGCGCAGTGGGGCGTTATGGTACTGAGTACTTTCCTGTGGGCGACCTCTTGACGTTGGGCGTCTCTCGCAATCAGGTGGCTTAGCTCTGGCTGTCACGTCAGCGAGATGGGATGACGACCAGTGTAAGTCGCGCGGGACGACTCGCAGAACTGTCAACCGCCATTATCATCATAGTCAAGACGTGGACCAAAGAAGTCTCACGTGGTCCAGTAATGGCGGTGACTCGGAGAGCTGTGACGATACACAACAGTACAGTGCCAGGGTATCGGGTGAGTATTGATCAATTAGGGATAGCTGAGGCAGAGTACTCTGACAGAGTCAAAAGCATGTGCTATACTATATACTAGGTTTGGAGTGAAGTAAAGTTGGCAAGGAACCAGTGTACTAATGGCAATGCAAGAGAAGTCAAATATTTTTTTCTTACGCGTTGTCGGATTTTGCGAATGCCTTTATAGAGTGACCATTTGACGTTTGATCGGAGAAAACGGCAGCTGTCCTTACCCTTTTTATCTGGGCGCATTGGCATCGCTTTTAAATTCTAGCACTGCTCTGTGATCTCAACACAGCCTTGCCAAAGAAAAATAACCAGTCGTGAGAAATGTCTTCGGCTTTGGTGGTGCAGAACTGCAGAGCTTGCTGAATTTTCCGACTCTCTCTCTCTCTCTCACTTCTAAAGTTTAACTTGGGTCATTTTAATGGGGGCCAACATTACCTGCAGTGGCAGCTGCACCTTGTGTGCTCCTGAGACCAGTCCCAAGGAAACAAGCCATTTCATCCCTAGTGTTCCACATCAATTGACTAGGTTCACCACATAATGCACTTACAGACTGGCGTTTTTTTTCACATTTTGTTGCGTTACAAAGTTGGATTAAAATATATATTTTGTCAACAATCTACACAATACTCCTAATGTCAAAATAAAAGAAATTCAAACTTTTTTTTCCCCCATTCATACCTGTAAGTATTCACCCCCATGTGTCAATACATGTTAGAAAAACCTTTGGTAGCGATTAGAGCTGGAGTCTTCTTGGCAGGTTTTCATATAGGATTTTGCCTGTGCTTGGCTCCATCCCGTTTCTTTTCATCCTGAAAAACTCCCTAGTCTTTCCCGATGTCAAGCATATCCATACCATGATGCAGCCACCACCTTGCTTGAAAATAAGGAGGCAGTTACTCAGTGATGTGTTGTTGGATTTTCCCCAAACATAAGGCTTTGCATTTAGGCCAAGACATTTAGTAATTTTCCACGTTTTTTTGCAGTATTACTTTAGTGCCTTGTTGCAAACAGGATGCATGTTTTGGAGTTTTTTTATTCTGTATTTTCATTGTCATTTAGGTCCGTTATTGTGGAGTCACTAGAATGTTGTTAATCCATCCTCAGTGTTCTCCCATCACAGCCATAGAAATGGATCTCTGTAGCTGTTTTTCAAATATCAATGGCCTCATGGTGACATCCCTGAGCAGATTCCTTCATGTCCTGCAGCTCAGTTCAGAAGGACAAGGAGCAAAAAATCGCTAATGTATACTGTATGTATACACTGCCTGTTTTACACCCAAGTCGAAAATGCTGCAGAAATCCCCCTCTGCAGAGCTTCTAAAATTACCTTGTCAATCGCTCCCTGGCTGTGGACGAGTTTATACTTATCTCGCTGGTGTACGAGAGAAGGGATGTTTAAAAAGAGGGCAAAACAAGCTGTGTTTGGATGGTTTCTCAGAGCCACGCGTCTAATGGCTGTTTTTTAATGAGATAAGGCAACAGTGCTGGATTTGGAGTCGCTGTGACAGACAGCCAGGCAGTAGTCAGGCAGGGCGAAGCGGCCCCCTCTCCAAATGCGTGGGAATCATTTGTTGTCGTGATGCGGAGTATGCAATAGGGATGGGTATCGTTAAGATTTTAACGGTATTACTACTCTTACCAATACTGCTTATTGATTCGGTACTTTAACAGTATTCTTATTGGTTCTTTTAGTTATTTTTTTAATGAAAAAACCCCGAAACAAATTAAGAACAGAATTAACATTGCTTTATTTTCTGAAATGTAAAATAAATAAAATAAACAATTATTTACAGAAAAAGAAACGGCAATGGTTTGAACAAATCACTATTATAGACTCTAATGTTGTGAGGATGGAAATGTAAAACAAATGAAATAAACAAGTGGTATAGAGCAACAAGGGTGGGGCATGAGATCTGAGATCTCCTCTGCCACCAGTTTGCCACCAGTTTGCGATTTGTACACTGCCCTGGTATGGAGGACCTTCTGTTTTACACTGCCCTGGTATGGAGGACCTTCTGTTTTACACTGCTCTGGTATGGAGGACCTTCTGTTTTACACTGCCCTGGTGTGGAGGACCTTCTGTTTTACACTGCTCTGGTGTGGAGGACCTTCTGTTTTACACTGCCCTGGTGTGGAGGACCTTCTGTTTTACACTGCCCTGGTGTGGAGGACCTTCTGTTTTACACTGTCCTGGTGTGGAGGACCTTCTGTTTTACACTGCCCTGGTATGGAGGACCTTCTGTTTTACACTGCCCTGGTGTGGAGGACCTTCTGTTTTACACTGCTCTGGTGTGGAGGACCTTCTGTTTTACACTGCCCTGGTGTGGAGGACCTTCTGTTTTACACTGCCCTGGTATGGAGGACCTTCTGTTTTACACTGCCCTGGTGTGGAGGACCTTCTGTTTTACACTGCCCTGGTATGGAGGACCTTCTGTTTTACACTGCCCTGGCTTGTGTAGTGCGCTGTAACAGTGAGATAGTGGTCCTGACAGAGGCTGGTCCAGCCGTCTGATGTGATGGCCAGCTCTGGCACATCCTTCAGCTCAGTGATCACATTGGCCTTTTCTACACCATACCAGGTAGGAATGAATGTGTCACTCAGGTAACTCCTGGAGGGAGGGTATATTTGGGGTTGAGGGCCTTGCTCATCTCCCTACAGTAAAATAAAATAGTTTTCATGTGTTGAATTATCATTATTGAATTATTGTGTTGTGTATTGTATTGTGGAGTGATGAGACTAACACAACCCTTTTACACTACTATATCCTAAACATGAATCCAACTGAATATATACTGACAGATTGTTACCTAAAGCCCTTGGACTCCACTGTTGCAAAGAGGTGTAGGCCTTTCACTATGAACTTGGTTAAGGCTAGGTGTCACTCATTCACCCTCTCCTCAGTCATCCTTCCACTAGCTGCCAGCTTGAAGGGGCTTTGGGCTTGTCTTTGGCTTGGACCAGCTGTATTACAGGGAGGAGTCGGTTGGTTCATTGTAGCTGCAACTTTAATAAAAAAAAATCAAAATCTTTAAATGGGGGATTGTTTAGCTATGGGTGCGTTCATAAATTCAATCAGCTGACTAATAGTTCCTTTTGATCATGAACCCATGTTCCCCTAATTAAGTTAACTCTGTGTGTGTGTGTGTGTGTGTGTGTGTGGGCTCTAGACTGCTAGCATACATACCTAATGTAGATCGGGCAACGAGAGATGAACGACGAGCTAGGCAGTCAAAAACTGTGCATTTCTCTGCCTGTACATGATGCACTTTCCATAGATGTTTGGACAGATTGCTCGTGTTTTTGCCCTTACAAGCAAAAGTCTTGTATGTTGCATCGTCAGCATCGACTCTGGTGAAGTGCTAGCACACTTTTGAACGTTTAGTTCTCTCCGCCATCGTCACTAATTAAGAACATGGTCTTTACGTGTGTGTGCGTGCGACACAGGCTCCGCCAGAGAGATCTCTCTTCTGGATTGGAAATAGCGAAAATGCATCATAGACAAATGTATTCATCTTATTGCAAATTAGAAACGGTTGATGAGATAAAATGTGCAAGATAACGTTTATGTAGCAATAATAAATAGGAAATGTATTTTCTTAATTTCTCCAGTACCGAAAGCAGAACCGATAACGTCGTAGTTTATCGATACTACGGTCTTTCATAATTTAGCCCCGGGGCCCGTTTTAATACCGGGTTTCAATACCCATCCCTAGTATGCAAGAGGGGTCTTCAAACAAAAATAGCAGCGAAGAAATACACACAAAGTCAACATCCCCTGGTGTTTTAGTCCTTTTCAAGACGTCAGCTATCTGACAACGACGTGCCTATGACTCAGACCCCTAGATACACAAAGATATGCTGCCAGTGTGGCTAATAAAGTATGAAATTAACAAAAAAGACATCTTCAAAAATGTCCCCATCTCCTTGATGTCGAAGATGGAAGAACTATTACGGAGTAACAAGATTTTAAAAGACGGCCGATCCTCTGAGGGACTACACGGAGAGATGAGCAATGAATTGAGAGTCTGTGCCAAGATGGTGGTTCTCAAGGGTAATTACATTACAAATAGACAACTCACTTTGATATCAGATAAAACTCTCCAGGGAGAGTCATCGTTTTGTGCTATAGGGGATATAGATAGTATCTATCACTGTATATCGGGGAACCAAATCAAAATGCAATTGCATCTTAGAATGCATTAACGCATAGCTCTCATGCCACAGCCTGTAATCATTTCTATTTTTTTGCATTCTCGAAAAGGATGACCAATATCAGTTTCATTGAAGGGACACTTGATCTTATCAAAAGGGACAGTTATTCAATAAAATATAATTACATCAATATCGTATTATAATCTATGGAAACTTCTAGCATAAGAAATGTAATATAATTCAGTATTTAATTATTTCCCAATCGCCTTCTTCTTCAGGTCCCTTGAGAATGCTTTCAGTTTTGTCTCCTACGGCCGGCCAACCCTCGGCTTCATCATCAACCCAAAGTTTGATCTCATCAGACGTGTGGCCGTGCCAGGAAACACTGGTGTATAGCTTTTCCCGACAGGGGCCTATCTCCCCATCTCATCACGGCATCCAATCACCAAAGGGGGGCTTTTAAAGAGAGTGTTTGTGCAGGAGCGAAGCCTCGACCCTCATCAGACCAGCCTTTGCTGTTCATCAAAACCGGGTGATTTTTCGAGGCCCGTTTTAACCCCACAGCTCTAATAGCAACAGAGAATCGGACTGGGATCAATGACTCACTTCTCACTATCATTTACTTCATCAACACAGGGAAGCTTGCCAATGTCTCTCGCAGAGCGCGAGAAAGACTGGGATATGGAGAGCACTGCAGAGAGAGTAGGGTGTGTGCATTGCAATTACCCGGCACTGCATTGCTTCATCAACTTGGACTGTCTGTCGCTCAGACTTCCTTCTTGAGGTAGCGGTCCTCACTGCAGTCAGTGACTAGGGGGAAACCCTTTTAGCATTAACGTAAGGATTCCCTTTCATACAATGAAAACAAGCCATGTGGTCTCCTGTGTCCCCCAGCTTGTTAGAAGATCAGCTTTACAAGCGTAGACTTGTTTTTTTAATGCTTTATCATTATTAGGACTAGAAACCACTCATCAGGCACACACACACACACGCGGGCATGCGCACACACACTGACTTACTACACATTCTGTCTAAATATAAAGAGTGTTGTAATTATAGTGAGAGCATGGCTTTGTGGAGCTGTCAGAACTGTAATGGCTGGAGAGACCGTCGGCTATCGAGAGCCGCATCTCAACGAGTGTCCCCCGCCGCTGCGGCGAGGGACTTTGAGACGGAACGGGGTGCGAGAAGGAAGGTTATCACCCAACCCCCTCATATCTTTCATGTTCTGAACGGGCTTGCCTATTTAACACGAGATAAGGGGAATGCTTGAAAGAGGGGGACTCAGTAAATAACCGTGACGTGTCTTAGCCAGATCTTAGACAGATACTTTAACATTAAGAAACATTCCTTCTTCTTTTTCACTCCTTTTTCTGTCTTTTCTGTCTCCTGTTCGTTAGTCAGATTGAGGCCCCAGCAATATTGTCTCGAGGACTTGTGACTGACACCTGGAGCGCTGTTATGATTCTGTCATCTTGTCTTTCAAAGGAAATAGGCATACCCGTAACTTATCACACATATGAGGCCAAACACATCTCTGATGTTCTTTGAGGGAATCGCCATGGGTAAATGTGTTGCTTCTGCGCTCGTTCGCGCTCGCTGTCATGAATTGCCAATTTGTGTTCCACTAGATTTAGAAAAAAATAAGATTGAACCTGAGCCAATAGTGGGATTTTAATTTCTTGGGGAAATTCCCATCTGTTTGTGTATGTGGAGAGGAAGGGGAGAAGGAAGACGAGAGGGGGAGAAAATAAAATTAGGAGAGGCGGGAGGAAGGGGAGAGGAGGGAGGGGAGGAAGGGAAAAGTGTGTACTGAGAGAGGAGGAGGAGGAAGGGAGGGGTGGGAGGAAGGGGAGTGTGTACCATATAAGAGAGGGAGGGAAAAGAGATTTTAAATTATGATTCCTTAAATGAACTGCTCGCTACTTCTCATGAAGATGGCATTTGAAAATTACTAGTCATAATGTCATGGGAAAATCTATTGGGAATATAAAGGTAATCATAGCCATGCAGCATGACGGCAGAAGCTACGTTTTCATTCTGTTAGCTGCTTTTCCCCGGCATATAATTAGACTGGACAACCTGAATCAAGTCTATTCATGCCTAAACTGTTTACGTATACGCAGCTACCCATAGCATGTATCTAATTGCATTCTTCAATATTGCACCAGTCTACCAAATATTGATTGTATACTAAACATTCAATCTCCGAGAATCTCCCAAGTAAGCAAATAGCTAATTTGATATCAATCATCTAACCTTGGAGGGTTTGTGGCTCTCTAGAACACCCTCCCCCCACCCCCGTTCAAAACACAATTTTGAATTAAGATATTAAAGTCACTGCATGGTTAGCTTCAAAACCTGTCAAAACATCCAGATAGTTGGCTTCTATGAAGGGAAAATGACCTTAATTGATAGTGGCATACAATTGGCTACAATTAACCTAGCGTGAAATTCGCCCTCACTTGTTCCGAGCAGCAGATAACCCATTTTCGTCTCTCCACTCCCTCAAAGTGATGTGAGGACTTGTGATTAGTTATGATGATGATGTCACGAGACGACCACATCACCCAAACATCATTGTCGCCCCGACCAGATGGTAATTCTAGTTTCCACAGCACGTCACATAGATGTATGTATTTTTTTATACCGAACAAAAATATAATCGCAACATTTTGTAAAGTGCTGGTCCCATGTTTCATGAGCTGAAATAAAAGATCCCCAAAATGTGCCTTACGCACAAAAAGCTTATTTCTCTAAAATGTTGTGTACAAATTTGTTTACATTTACATTTGACATTTTAGTCATTTAGCAGACGCTCTTATCCAGAGCGACTTACAGTTGTGAATGCATACATTTCATAAATGTTTTCTCCGTACTGGTCCCCCGTGGGAATCGAACCCACAACCCTGGCATTGCAAACACCATGCTCTACTAACTGAGCTACACGGGACTACATCCCTGTTAGTGAACATTTCTCCTTTGCTACGATAATCCATCCACCTTCTTGGCATATCAAGAAGCTGATTAAACGGCATAATCATTACACAGGCGCACCTTGTACTGGGGACAATAACAGGCCACTCTAAAATGTTTTGTCACACAGCACAATGCCACAGTGTTCTGAGGGAGTGTGCAATGGGCATGCTGACTACAGGAATTCCTGGAAGCTGAAAATGTCCCAGTTCTTCTATGGCCTGCGTACTCGCCACACATGTCACCTGTTGAGCATGTTTGGGATGCTCTGGATTGACATGTACAACAGCGTGTTGCAGTTCCCGCCAATATCCAGCAACTTCACACAGCCATTGAAGAGGAGTGGGACAGCATTCCACTGGCCTCAATCAACAACCTGATCAACTCTATGCGAAGGAGATGAGTCGCACTGCATGAGGCAAATGCTGGTCACACCAGATACTGACTGGTTTTCTGATCTACGTCCCTACCTTTTTCTTAAGGTATCTGTGACCAACAGATGCATATCTGTATTCACAGTAGTGAAATCCATAGATTAGGGCCTAATTAATTTCAAATGACTAATATCCTTATATGAACTGTAACTCAGTAAAATCTTTGAAATTGTTGTGTTTATTTTTGTTCAGTGTATTTAGTTTGTGTGAAAATAAAAGACAACAAGCTGATAATAAAAAGAGACATGGATGGACATACTTTTCCAAAAGAATATTCATAGACGTTCTCTCACCTTGATGCTCACAAAGATTAAGGAGACAATTATGGCAGCAGAAAAATACTTCACTTCAGAACTCTTAAGATTCCAAAGGTCGCTGTCTCTCGCTGATACAAGGACGTCCACAAGAGTTCCGTTCGACAAGAACTCCCAAAAGCTTTTTCCTTGGCTAGTTTCTTAACTTGAGGGGCCATGGAACGCACATAAACAAAACTCAGTGGAACTGGAAGGAAGTTGCAATTTTTCTCCACTACTACGAAACCCACTCAATCACACACTTTGTTCAGTGTAATGTATGTGCTTCAGAAGGTAATAGTGACTGAAAGTAGCATGAGCTTGTATGGTATTGGCCTTTATGTATGGAAATATAGGCTGCCGATTGGCTATACAAAGGTATGATAGCCCTACTGGACCCCTTCCATGTTTTTCCTGAGGTTTCTGACAGTTGGTGTTATTCAAACAAAAATATGTGCATCCCTGTCTCGTGTAGCTAACACTTACAACTTGCCCACTGCAAATCCTTTATCTTCAGAACAGGAGTGATTATACAGTGTATTACTATGATTCAGAATGGATTGGCAATTGTCAAATCTTTACACAGGATTTGCCATGTCTATTTGAGGACAGACATTTTCTATGTTTTGCACGTTGTTATATTGTATTATACAGAAATATAGTACTTTATAATCTAATGCAGTCATGGGCAATTTATTATTTGTGTATGTGTGTAATATCTAATATTTTATTTTTACTCAGTCTGGGTCTCAACTTACTGTCGAGTTAGAGTAGTAGAATACACAAGGTGACATTTTGATATATTTTTGTGCATCAGCAGTTTTTCTCTGTCAGTCACTGACATTCACTCAATTCGCCCTTCAGCTAATATTTTTTTGGATTGGTAAATTAGTCTCATGGCCAGCTATGTGAACTTGTTGATCGAATTATTTGACATTTGATTTTGTTAATCTCTCTCATTCAGATATCATATTTAAAAACGGCATGCATTTCTCTCCACCATATGGCAAAATGTGTAGGATTGCAGGAAACGAGCTGTAAAACTGCAAATCTTTCTCTCCACCCCATGGCAAAGTGAGTAGATTTGCATGAAATTAGGTATAACATTTTGAAATCTTCTCTCCACCCATGTCAAAATATGTAGAATTGCAGGTAATTTACAAAAACAATTCTAAACAGTAAAATGTTTGGCTCGCAAGGCTAGGGCCTTGACTGTATGCATGGGTATGAATGTGGGTCCGCAGACCTGCGAGCCACTGAAGCCCCTCCTGATGAGTTCAGATTTTGTGGCACCCTCCCCTACCGAAGTTACCCATCCCTGGTCTAATGAAAAACATAAAGTAACAGCGAAGGAGAGAGTTTCAGATTGTTGTTCTGGTCTTTAAACTGTCTTTCTGTCTCTGTTGCTATGAAGACAATTGCCCCTTTGCATGAACAGCAAGGTCCTTTTTTCTTTTCGGTATCCAACTTCTTACCAGAGAGACTTGTAGCTGCTTTTCCACAAACATATTTTCACACATGGCTGCCAATAATTGTGATCTCCACAAAGCACATCTTGTCGGGCTCCGGCAAATCGCATTGTAGTCGTCTCCCGCCACGTGGAAGAAAGATTCTGTTTGCGTGGCGGAAAGATGAAGGGCGGCGCGCTGTCACAGAAACCTAAACATTTCTGATTGCATTTCTTCAAATGGTGCATTTATCCCCGACGCTGTTGTTTTAAACAGATAAGAGGGTGAACGGGTGGCGTGTTGCATGTGTGATACCCTGCCTCCTAATAGGCTGTGTTTTGTGGAGCCTTCTGCTACGCAGGTACCATGGCTGTACTAGATTTGTGGTGTTTCGACGCTTTCCGTGTCTGCCACCGTAACATGGAAATGTTATATGCGTTTGCCTTGAAACAAGTCTGTTGGCATTTCCTGGGCCTATGTAGCCACTATACAAGTGTGTCTCTTATCTACAGTAATTTGAAGATCCACACATGCATTCACATGCTGGAGGCTCTTCGACTTGTACTTTAAGAGTTAGTCTTCAGCCCATAGCAACCACTTCCCTAAGGTTACCATCGATACATTATGCATTCGGCGAAGACGTGCTGTGCACGGTCACCGCTGTGTAATTTACTCATACCTACAGACGTGGGATTACTGCATGTCGGATAGTGTTGATTGTAAACTAGAAGCTGGTCTGCAGCGTTTCCTTTGTAGATGCCTGGTCTTTCTCTTGTGCCACTCTTCATGGCTCGGGATAACGAATACCAGGAAAGAACAACTGCATCGACAAATCCTCACAGGAGTTGATAGCTGTAAATTGTATTCCTACACAAAAATGCAGAATAAAGAGGATGAGTCTACTTTTTTCAATTCATGATCTTATCAACAACATCTGTAATGGACGCTGTTTCGTGTTCAGATTTGTCCCTGGCTGTCTCTGTTATAAAACAATAGTCGTTTACAGACAAAGTTGGAACAACCGCAGAACACATTCCCCAAAATGTAACTCCTGTATGTCTACTAATTTTGGTGTCAACTTCTGTCGCAGGCTTTTGGAGTTTCATGCTAAGATGTTACTATCACTTGAAGTTTAATTATTCAAATGCTTTCCATGTGTCTGTCTCTGTAGTCTCACCTCGTTTAACTTATGAGCTTATGAAGTCTTCTGTATTGACTCTCTGTATTCGCAGTAGACGGTATTCAGTGAGCATGTGTGTGTGTCTGCATTTGCCTGCCTGTGCGTGTGCCATGTTTACGTCCGTGTATGCATGTTTGTATTGTTGTCATTCTGCCACAGTTTACCTGGCTGCGTAAGGCAGATGTTATATTCATAAGGACATGCTGTCTCCATGTTGTTCAGTAAATGGCCCTTGTGTCTAAATGGTAATTCCCTGTGCGACAGTCCTACGTTTAGTCAAACGTGGACATGCCCCCTGTTGGGAGCTATTATGAAGCTGTGCTTTCTCAGTTCTTCACAGGAACTCACATGCACATACACACGCATACACACGTTATCTCAAAGAAGTGTTGCATCTTGCCCTTTTGATGGAACATGACATCCATACTTATCATTGCAAAGTGGTTTATTTTGTAATAATAGGAGTCAGGGAATAAGGAGCATATGCGCACGTTAAAGTAATTGCACCTCACATTAGGGAATTAGTTTTTTTGCACACATCTGCATTCATTTAGGAAATACAAGTGAGAAGGTACTCATTCATTATTAAAGAGATAGTTTGGGATTTTGGCAATGAGGCCCTTTATCTACTTCCCCAGAGTCAGATGAACTCATGGATACCATTTTTATGTCTCTGCGTGCAGTTTGAAGGAAGCCGCTAACTAGCGCTAGCGCAATTGCTAACTAACGTTAGCGCAATGACTGGAAGTCTATGGGTATCTGCTAGCAGATAGACTTCCAGACTCTGTTGAAGTAGATAAAGTGCCTCATTGTCAAAATCCTGACGTATCCCTTTAAGTAGATTAAAACACCATTCAGAGAGAAGACGAGAGCTGCTTCCTGGGATCTCAGTGGGCTGGTGGATGTTTGACAAGCACAGTATATGTTTCAGAAATTGAGAGCTGCACATTTTTCCATACTTTCCCTCTTCCTCACAAGATTCAAACCTTCTACTGTGTTTTGTGGCCATTCCTCTGACAGAGAATCTATCCTCTACGGCGTCCTCTACTGTGTATTGTGGCCGTTCCTCTGACAGGAATACATTGTTGCCTTTTCTCTCTTAAGAGAAACTCTCGGTCGTTTGACAAATGTACGCTGGGCCCGGAGCCATCAGCCTCTGTCTTGGTTTCTAACCATAGGAGGAACAGATGACTGTAAGGCCGTTTGGACTTCATTTAAACAGCCGGGGCCCTGTGTGGAGAGGGGGATAACAAACACAGGAGGGTGGCATTGTAAAGCCCCATTCATCCTCCCCTCCTGTAAAGAACGGCTCCCCATTGGGATTTATGTGACAGAGGTCCTCCACTGCTTGGCAAGAGGGATGGCTGTCTGTTGGCAGTGTGTGAGGCCTCCTTCTCTTGTTGTGTTCACTTCTCGTCTCTCCTTCTTTTCTCCTTTTCTTCAATTGCCTCCCTTTTCATCCTTTTATCTCCTTTCTTCTTCCCCCCCTAGTAGCGTTGAGAATATAGTTCCCTTCATATCTCTCCCATGTCCCTTCCACTTTTATCCTCACCTTGTCATTCTCGTTCTCCGCTTTCCTCTCTCCTCCCCCGCTCTCCGTCTCTGTGTCCGTTGCTGAGGAGGCCTCATTGCTGTTTGCCAGGCATTCACTCCTGATATTACCTCTTCATCCTCTTCCTTACTCACACTAACACACTCCCCATAGCTCCAGCAGGTAGTTTGCCCTTCAAACCAGCGTCTCATTTTCATCTCACTCAATCAACCCAACTCTGCTAAAAGAGCGCCACGTGCGAGAAACGCTGGTCATGCTTTTGGAGGCCCGATAACATCACTTCACAGGCTCTCTTCGCCGCTCTTAATGCCACTAAGTATATGCTCTGATTGTAATTGGTTACAGACAAAGTCTATGAAATGCCGACTTGGGAACCAAGGGACTCTGAGGGAGATTTGTTTGGAAAAGAAATGCTGTCATATTCGTTCTGCCGCCACATATGTAAACAGACACTGTATCAAATATAAATCAGGGCTCGACATTAAGCTGGTCGGCTTGCCCGGCGCGAGTAAAAAATAAATAAAACAATAGTTGGACAAGAACAATATAGATTGGTTGTCCGAATCGACAAGTACAAATAAATCATGCAAAACCACAATATCAAACAATTAGGCTACTCTGATCAGAATTAGGTCAGTGTCTTCCAGATGCAATGTGTTGCACACGGTCTTCCCAGTCTCCGCAGAGCGCAGCGGGGTATAATGATTGTAGGCCTGCATTGACAGGCACGACTGGCCTTTGAATCATGCAGTCGCGCAATGCTTTTTTGAGATCAAAGCGAGCCGCTTGTGCATATTTTAGTTGATATTCATTGCTGGTTAGTGAATTATTTGCCCAGTTAAAGCTAGCTCATTTTTGGTCAGCAATGAAAATCCTGGAAAAGTCATGGTGTGTGTGCCAGCGGGCCGTTGCCAGAGGAGCGAGAGGGAGAGAGACGGATGTTTGCCAGAGGAGCGAGAGGGAGAGAGACGGATGTTTGCGCAACAGGTAAAATAATATACATCAGAATATCTATATTTGCCAATTCAAAACCTATTGTGTAGTTTGGCTGGCTATCTCGCTAGTTAACTGTTTAGCTATTAGCATGTATTAATGTCATTGTCATGTCCCATGTCCTAAAATAACTTTCCATCGGCACTCATGTATAACCGCAAAATGGCCGACATGCAGTTCATACGGGTGCACAGTTGATGAAACCAACACTGTGAATTCTGGTTGTAAAACTGTCTCTCAAGCGCTCAAAATTGTCTAGGATTCTCCTCTATTCAGTATTGGCCACGTAATTCTGACAAAGCAAAAAAATAAAATAATTCTTAGAATAGCCTAATTGAGCAGTAACTCCTATGCTACAAGATCTCCCCTGAACACGGAATATTTAACCTTACAAATAGATAAACATCTTAGTTAGCTACCTTACCCATTTGATCCCGGGGGGGACAAGTGACTTGAGCTTTTGACAAATAAAAAATCAGTCCTACTTGTCCAAAGGACAAGTGGCTAAGAAAGTGAATGTCAAACCCTGTAAATGATAGCCGGTGTGTGTGTGTGCATGGGCTGCACTCCATGGGGGTCAATATATCATGCTTCCTGAGAAGTCAGAGCTGTTTTTTTTATCTCTGCAGTCTGCTAAAGAGCAGATTGCACTGCTATATATAGCGTAGTCTCTCTCTCTCGCTCTCTCTCTCTTTATATATACATACAGTGCATTCGGAAAGTATTCAGACCCCTTCCCTTTTTCCACATTATTATGTTACAAGCTTATTCTAAAATGGATTAAATGAAACATTTTCCTCATCAATCTACACACAATACTCCATAAGGGCAAAGAAAAAAGTACTTGGAGTCCACCTGTGGTAAATTCAATTGATTGGACATGATTTGAAGAGGCGCACACAGCTGACTATATAAGTTCCCACAGTTGACAGTGCATGTCAGAGCAAAAACCAAGCCATGAGGTGGAAGGAATTGTCCGTAGAACTCCGAGACAGGATTGTCTTGAGGCACAGATCTTGGGAAGGGTACCAAAAAAATGTACGCAGCATTGAATGTCTCCAAGAACACAGTGGCCTCCATCATTCTTAAATGGAAGAAGTTTGGAAACACCAAGACTCTTCCTAGAGTTGGCATCCCGCCAAACCGAGCAATCGGGGGAGAAAGGCCTTGGTCAGGAAGGTGACCAAGAACCCGATGGTCACTCTGACAGAGCTCCAGAGTTACTCTGTGGAGATGGGAGAACCTTCCAGAAGGACAACCATCTCTGCAGCACTCCACCAATCAGGCCTTTATTGTAGAGTGGCCAGACGGAAGCCACTCCTCACTAAAAGGCACATGACAGCCAGCTTGGAGTTTGCCTTAAGGCACCTAAAGGACTCTGACCATGAGAAACAAGATTCTCTGGTCTGATGAAACCAAGATTGAACTCTTGTGCCTGAATGACAAGCGTCACGTCTGGAGGAACGCAGGCACCATCCCTACGGTGAAGCATGGCGGTGGCAGCATCATGCTGTGGGGATTTTTCTCAGCGAAAGGGACTAGGAGACTAGTTAGGATTGAGGGAATGATGAACAGAGCAAAATACATGAGATCCTTGATGAAAACCTGCTCCACAATGACCCAAAGCACACAGCCAAGACAACGCAGCAGTGGCTTGGGGACAAGTCTCTGAATGTCCTTGAGTGGCCCAGCCAGAGCCCGGACTTGAACTTGAGCTAACATATCTGGAAAGACCTGAAAATAGCTGTGCAGTATTGCTCTCCATCCAACCTGACACCGCTTGAGAGGATTTGCAGAGAAGAATGGGAGAAACTCCCCAAATACAGGTGTGCCAAACTTGTAGCATCATACCCAAGAAGACTCGAGGGTGTAATCGCTGCCAAATGTGCTTCAACAAAGTACTGAGTAAAGGGTCTGAATACTTACAGTACCAGTCAAAAGTTTGGAACCACCTACTCATTTCAGGGTTTTTCTACATTGAGGAATAATAGTGAAGACATCAAAACTATGAAATAACACATGGAATCATGTAGTAACCCAAAAAATGTTAAACAAATCAAAATGTATTTTATATTTGGGATTCATATTATACATATTATGGCAAGAATATCTCAAATAAGCAAATTGAAATGAGAGTCCATCATTACTTTAAGACATGAAGGTCAGTCAATACGGAAAATTTCACCAACTTGTTTTCAAGTGTAGTTGCAAAAACCATCAAGCGCTATGATGAAACTGACTGTCATGAGGACCGCCACAGGAAAGGAAGACCCAGAGTTACCTCTGCTACAGAGGATTAGTTCATTAGAGTTAACTGCACCTCAGACTGCTGCCCAAATAAATGCTTCACAGAGTTCAAGTAACAGACGCATCTCAACATCAACTGTTCAGAGGAGACTGCGTGAATCAGGCCTTCATGGTTGAATTGCTGCAAAGAAACCACTACTAACGGACACCAATAATAAGAATAGACTTTCTTGGGCCGAGAAACACGAGCAATCGACATTAGACCTGTGGAATTCTGTCCTTTGGTCTGATGAGTCCAAATGTAAGATTTTTAGTTCCAACCGCCGTGTCTTTGTGAGACGCAGAGTAGGTGAACGAGTCCCACGTGAAGCATGGATGAGGTGGTGTGGCGGTGCTTTGCTGGTGACACTGTCTGTGATTTATTTAGAATTTAAGGCACACTTTTACCAGCATGGCTACCACAGCATTCTGCAGCGATACACCATCCCATCTGGCTTGCACTTAGTCCTTCTATTATTTGTTTTTCGACAGGACAATGAACCAAAACACACCTCCAGGCTGTGTAAGGGCTATTTGAATAAGAAGGAAAGTGATGGAGTGCTGCATCAGATGACCTGGCCTCCACATTCACCCAACCTCAACCCAATTGAGATGGTTTGGGAGAAGTTGGACCGCAGAGTAAAGGAAAAGCAGCCACCAAGTGCTCAGCATATGTGGGATATCCTTGAAGACTGTTGGAAAAGCAATCCTCATGTAGCTGGTTGAGAGAATGCCAAGAGTGTGCAAAGCTGTCATCATGGCAAAGGGTGGCTACTTCTTAAGTATATTTTGATTTGTTTAACACTTTTTGTGGGGGTTACTAGATGATTCCATATGTTTCATAGTTTTGATGTCTTCACTATAGTAAAAAAAATAGTTATAGTTATAGTAGAAAAAGTGACCCTGGAATGAGTAGGTGTGTCAACCTTTTGAATGGTAGTGTATTTAAATGTGATATTTATTTGTATTATTAGAAACCTGTTTTTGCTTTGTCGTTATGGGATATTGTGTGTAGATTGAGGGAAAACAACTATTTAATCCATTTTAGAATAAGGCTGTAACGTAACAAAATGTGGAACAGGTCAAAGGGTCTACATACTTTCCGAAGGCACTGTATATACTGAACAAAAATATAAACGCAACATGTAACAATTTCAACGATTTTCCTGAGTACAGTTCACATAAGGAAATCAGTCAATTTAAATACATTCATAAGGCCCTAATCTATGGATTTCACATGAATGTGCAGGAACGCAGCATATACCCACCCACTTGGGAGCCAGGCCTAGCAAATCAGAATGAGTTTTCCCCACAAAAGGGCTATATTATAGACAAAAATACTCCTCAGTTTCATCAGCTATCTGGGTGGCTGGTCTCAGATGATCCCCCAGGAGAAGACGCCAAATGTGGAGGTCCTGGGCTGGCATGAGGACACGTTGTCTGCTGTTGTGAGGCTGGGTTGGATGTAATACCAAATTCTCTAAAATGACATTTGGAGGCGGCTTATGGTAGAGAAATTAACATTCAATTCTCTGGCAGCTCTGGTGGACACTTCTGTAGTCAGCATGCCAATTGCATGCTCCCTCAATTTGAGACATCTGTGGCATTGTGTTGTGTGACAAAACTGCACATTACAATGTGGCCTTTTATTGTCCCCAGCACAAGGTGCACCTGTGTAATGACCATGCAGTTTAATCAGCTTCTTGATATGGATTATCTCGGGCAAAGGGGTCATGCTGACTAACAGGTCTGTACACAGAAATATGCTTTTTGTGCATATGGAACATTTCTGGTACCTTTTTTTTTTTCAGCTCATGAAAACAACACTTGACTTGTTTCGTTTATATTTTTGAGAGAGAGAGCGACCTGGCATCACTAGATTAGATACAAAAACCAAATGAAACGTTAAACAGCATAAAGGCTTAATTTATTAATGTATTTCAGTGGGCAACATTCTAATGCAGCACAAAAGGCTCAGCTGACCTTTCTACAGATGTTACCTGTTACCCTACTGTTAGTCTACACACAGAGAACACAACAGCCTTATTTATCCAAATTTACCTCATCCTACATCATATACCTCAATAACATGTCGCTAATGCAATCACGCCAGCAGTAATGCACTCTAGGCAGAACAAGAGGTAATGTGGAGTCTGTCATATGAGACTCCACTGTCCCTGTAAGAGTTCCAGATTGGCTTCATAAAGCACTGTGTTTAATGTATCATGCATTGGGAACATTTAGACGAGCAGCAGCTAAAAGCAGAGCTGAACCCAAAGACCTTCCCAGGGTCATTCCCTAATGTGGAATTGAACTGCCTGACATGACAAAATTGACTCCTCGCTCTTCGCCGAACACTCGACACTAATGGACGCCGCGGTAATTGACATCAATGCCTTCTGATTGGGCCATATGCCGCACACGGTCGAAACGCAGTCAGCGCCTCTCAAATGGCCCATTTTGTCTTCATAACTTGCTTTTAATTTTTATTAACATATTGCTTTAATGACTGGTTATTCTTTTTTGCATCGGTCTCTGCCAAATTGCCATATCAATTTCAACTGGCGCTGTAATTCTTGAAACCTAACAGGGGTGCTGTAAGACTCACTGCCGTTTTTTTTTTTTTCTCCCCCCCACTCGACTAATGAGATCACTTGAGCTGTTGGTGATTATGCAACAAAGCTTATGCGGAGGGGAAGATGAATGTATTAAATTGTGTGGTGTGTGTGCTGTGTGTGCTGTGTGCATGTCGACTCGAAGGTGCGGGAGATGTTTAGCTGCTGCTACTACTGAATAACCTAACGTAGCAGGCGTAAAAGAAACCTCTGAGCGCGGTACCCACCACCGGTTTTCAGCGGGAAAAGGAAGCTCGGTTGGAATGGCTGTATCCCTGAAAACCGGATGCTTCCGGTTTCTCTGACCTGCTGAAGGTGCTGCTACTGTAAGGAGAATATAGCATGATGATGCCACAGATTCAATGCTTTGCATGTTGGGAATTAAAGCCCTCTCCAGTGGCCTGACCTAAGAAGCCCACTTCTTTGATGCAACATTGTCTTAATGTATTTGGAACCCATCCACTCCAATTATACCAACGTTATGTTGGTGAGAGGTAGATCTACTGAATATTAATGTTTCCACCATCTCCAAAAAGGTGGCGTCACGCCATTAGAGAAAATGTAATTAACAGACAGGGTTTAGCTAATAGTGATTCATCTAAAGGCATTGGAGGGTTTTCGGGGGGGTAGCTAAATATGCACATTTCTGGATACCTCCCTTCAAAATAGGATCAGAGGCCTGGAACCCTGAAGGTTGGCAAAGTGTCATCCGGTGATATCTAGAAAATTCAATCAGGACTTATGTGTTTTCCCTTAATTTATCCACACGCCGAGGACTCGTCGCTATTATCATGCGGGAAAACATTTGTTGTTGCTTGATTCTGCTAATGGGAGCGCGTTAGAATATGAAATGTTGAACGTTATTGAAATTAGTCTTAATTGCTGATTGCACCTCAGGTTAATTTATATTCCCTCGGTATGAAGTGTTTGTGAGAGAGTGCATGCATGTGTATCTGTGTGAGCATGTCTGTGTGTGGCGGCTAATATGTGAGAGTAGCTGTGCTATTTTCACTCTTTAGTCAGGGAGGGGGGCGGTGTTAATGGAAAGATGTGATGTGCTGTACTACAGGCGGGCGGGCGTGTGTGTACTGACTATGTGGTGAGGAGTATAGTGTTCTCCACTCCTGTCTCCATCGTCTCAACCTGTCAGTCTCCTCTGACATGCAGCTGCAGCAGGAGTCTGAGGGAAATGCCCTCCACTTCTTAGTGGGCAAATATACCACCACCTCAGACGAGGCCCAACATCAAACATACCGCAAATAAACGAAGCACAAAAAGTTGACTATTTAAGTTTTTCACTGTCGTTCTTGCCATTTAATTATTGATGTTGAATAGTTTTTATTTCCACTTAGTTCTCCATCAAAGAACGGCCCTTAATTGCAGAGGAGAAAAGAGGCTTTGATTTTTGTAGAGGCGTTACACTCCCAGCTTTTCACCTGTCATTTGGATAAAAAGATGGAGGTGAAAGAGAGTGGGTCTCCCTCTCTTTAGATTTGAGAGTGACCGAGCGAAGAAGAGAGACCGAGGAGATGAAGCATCATACAGTCAGTCCTTTGTTTACATAAAGCGCACATACATTATGGCGGGGCAACCGCAACAACAGTCAATCCACATTGTCACTATATAAATATATATATATCCACGTCAATTATAGTGGAAAAGTTAGGGCTGAGCAGACCATCCATGCGAAAGAAGTGGCTTTGGCTGAAATATGCAGAAGTGGGAATCTAACCTATCTAGCAATTATCCAATGTGGGACAGGTCAAAATGATCATAATAATGGAGAATTTTCTGAAGCAGAACAAAGGCATAAATGTGCAAATCAATGCAGAGCAGTGTAACGGGCCTCTGTCACCATAGTAAAAGATTGTCTTTGTCTTTACACGCCATACACTATTATTTTACGGCATAGAGATGTAGGATCTTAATTTGAGCCAGTTTGCTACAGCAGAAAAATAATCCTGCAGCAACAGGAAATGTGGATTTTAATTAATGGACCTTTTTGTAGGGGTTGATCCTTTTTTTGTAAGGGAAAATCAAGTCTGAATTTTCAAAGTGGATTTTGCAAACTTCAGAAGCCTTTTTAAACCTCAAATACACTACAAGTTTAAAATGTCCTGCATTGCATTAAAGTTCTCCTGCAACATGGTTATCAAATGAAGACCCTACATCTGTATTGTGACCTGGTGGTTGTTATGAACCAGCAAATATATTGTTGAGGTCACCCCTACAATACTCACTGTTATTCTGTTTTCTTAATTCGCCATGCTTCGTTCCCCAAAATGGCCATAATTGATCAAACTTGAGAATAAATTGACAAACTGTTTCTTTTATAAAAACTCATTTTATTCTTGATTTCCCCATAGTGAAACCATGTTGTTGAAATGTTTTTCACCAGCAACCTCCCTCCCTGCTCTCTTGTTTCTCTTTTGGAAGGGGTGACCTTGAAACAAATGCGTCAAATGTTCCGAGGGAAACGCTTTGATACACAGACTTTTTATTTCCACTGACCCATTTATAGAATCTGCAGGGTATCTCGAGAAACCTCACAGAAACGATCGCCCTCCGCGGTCCCAGGTGGATGCCTATCTGTGCAAAAGGACTGAAAAGATGTTTACACACACAGGCTATGTACATAGATTTTTAAAGACTTTTTTGTTGTTGACTGCACCGAGAGTTGGCTAGCAGGGGCACGGAGATTGGTGTATGAGCGTTGACCAGTTATTTATATATACACTAGATGGTCGATAGGGGGCGATGTGTTGAAGACACCGCGCCTCCATCTTGGTAGCCTCGTATGAACCATCTTGGTAGCCTCGTATGAACCGTCCTGATCTCTCGAGCTACATGCTATTTCGCTACACGGATACAGTCTGGACACGACCAGATGCAAACCGTTTGAGCCCCTCCCTCTTCTCCCACCATATGGCCGGACCAATCAGCGTCCTCTGATAATTTGTGGGCGTGGTTTAGTTGATGACGACAACGATAAGCGCCTGTAGTCGAAGTCGAATCATAACAATGGCTTGTCTTGAGGTTGGTGTTGGAGCAGTTATATCAGAACTGGAGGGCATAATTTAATTAAAAGAACAGAAAATAACTGCATTGAAGGCTTTTCTTGGGAGATGAGATGTGTTCGTTCTTGATTTACCAGATAACTGCTGGTAGTTAAGAAAATGGAATGAATCGAGCGTTTGTCATCGTTGGTCGCCCTCATGGAGGTTCACGTCACATACACATGGTAAATATAACTACATAGTGCAGGCTCGTTTGACATCAAACTATGTTGAATATTAATTGGACCCCTTTTAAGTTAGCTAGTTAGTAGTGCATAAGTAACAGACCTTAAAGATAATAAGCTAGTTAGCAAATTTTAGCTGGTAGTTTAGAGCAAGGCATATAGCTAACGTTACAAAGTTACGGGAAATAACAGACAGTATGATGACTTCTGTTTGCAAGCCCGTACCTATGGATGTTATTGTTATACTTTCTAATCTAGACTCTTGTGTTGAATGTGATTTACTTCCAACCAGGTGTGTGGGTGCAAAAGGGGAGCCAGCCTTCAGAGATCGCTTTGAAAAGTTGGGAAAACTCTGATCCATTGCCAAAGAGGCTGAGTAAACATTGCTACCAAATAAAACCAGTGCCAGTTTATGTTCTGGGACCATATTCATAAAGCGTCTTCGTGTTGGAGTGCTGATCAAGGATCAGGTCACCCCCTGTTTGTAACTTCCGAAATATACACCCTGGTAATTTTCACTTCCTCAACCCTATCCTGTAGCACTCACATTCAAGAGAAAGCTTAACCAGCTGATTTTCCATCATTTAACAGGACAATATCTCTGTCATGCTGCGTTGAGAGCCTCTAGGGTCGTGTTTACACTTGACACTTACATTTGACTGCTGCTATCAGAATACAAAGATTGCATTGAAAAGACGGGTCTAGACGCACAAAAGACGCTTTGTGGTCAGATTGTGTTCAGATTTGGCTGACCACTTCAGGAAGGGGTCAGGGATGCATTGTGTGCAGATTCTCCCTCAGTCTGGATGCAATCAGGCTACCGAAAGCACATACATTGGGCAACATCAGCATTCCTCCCACAAGTCTCCAGGAAACTTTTGTTTTGGGACCAAGAGACACCTTTTCATTATAATGTTGGAGGAAATATGTTCCTAGTGTGTGAGGACTGTGTTTGCTGGCCTCATAAATGTGAGCCAGCTAACTAATATTTAGAATAACAATGTTTTGTTTGGCTAGAGTTATGCTAACCCGTTTGCAATCGCTTTAACGTTGCTTGCTAGCTCGCTGGCTAGCTACAGAGGTTAGCTATCTAGTTTGCTACAGTACTTTGCTGCTGCCATCAGTTGTTGTGCTGTTATTATATTTGGCATATTCCACCGTTTGTGGAATGCATACTGGCATTTGAATATAGAGCGGGAAAAGGGAATCCAGACGTGTACAGTACCAGTCAAAAGTTTGGACACACCTACTCATTCAAGGGGTTTAATTTATTTGTACTTTTTTCTACATTGTAGAATAATAGTGAAGACAGCAAAACTATGAAATAACACATATGGAATCATGTAATAAGCAAAAAAGTGTTAAACAAATCAAAATATATTTTAGATTTTTGGAATGCTTTTCCCACAGTCTTGAAGGAGTTCCCCCATATGCTGAGCACTTGTTGGATGCTTTTCCTTCACTCTGCGGTCCAACTCATCCCAAACCGTCTCAATTGGGTTGAGGTTGGGTGATTGTGGAGGCCAGGTTATCTGATGCAGCACTCCACTCCCCTTCTTGGTCAAATAGCCCTGACACAGCCTGGAGGTGTGTTTTGGGTCATTGTCCTGTTGAAAAATAAATGATAGTCCCACTAAGTGCGAACCAGATGGAATGGCGGATCGCTATCTTAACAGCTCTGCTGTTCAAAACCCGGACTGGCAAGCAGCATGATGGATGCCCCTAGACTTTGATGCCTCTAACTCAGTGTCTGTGGTGTCCATCAATTCCTTGTGGACACCAATGGACTTGCTAATCCTGTCTGCTGCTTGCTCAGTCATGTTTGGACCTAGGCCCTTCAAAAATGACTTCAAGAAGTTGTTGATCTGTTCCAGGTGTAAGTCAAGGGGTACATTCTTATCCTTCCCATTCCAGAACCTGTTCCAGGTAAAACTGTGCCAACTGAGGGGAAAGAGGGGCATTGACAGCAGAAGAACACTGTAGGCATATTGGCTTTTGACCATAGGCCTTGTAGAACAACAGAGCTACAGTCTATATAACCTCAACGACACCTCCCCATCTCCCTCCTTCAATGCATCCTGCATGTGGGACAGAAAGAAGCCAAAACTGAGTCTGAGCCTCAAAATGTTGTTTATTTGTTGTCCCCCTCACTAGACCAGGGTGTGTTCATTACGGAAACCGTTAACCGTTTAAGAACCAAACGAAACGGGGAGGGACCTATCTGAATTTGTCCAGTAGAAACTATCGTTTGCATTTTCTGTTTGGAGTAATCGGTTTCTGTTGCAAAATGTTTTGCAACAGAATCGACATAATGACACCGCTGGTTGTATCTGGCACTAAATCTACCAAGTCATGATGTTTTTTCCTCATGGTTCTCCCTTGCTTTTCTGTATGTGAGATGCAGAGATGCTTCCCTAGTAGAGGTTGGCCTCTGTTAAGACAAATCAAAAAAAGTTTAATAAAGACAATGATAAATGCATATTTGTTAATGCAATCGACAAAAGAGCTATGATACAGTTGAAGTGGTAAGTTTACATACTTAGGTTGGAGTCATTAAAACATGTTTTTCAACCACTCTGCAAATGTATTGTTAATAAACTATAGTTTTGGCAAGTCGGTTAGGACATCTCCTTTGTGAATGACATAAGTAATTTTTCCCAACAATGATTACAGACAGATTATTTCACTTATAACTCATTGTATCACAATTCCAGTGGGTCAGAACATACACTAAGTTGACTGTGCCTTCAAACAGCATGGAAAATTCCAGAAAATGATGTCATGGCTTTAGAAGCTTCTGATATGCTAATTGACATCATTTGAGTCAATTGGAGGTGTACCTGTGGATGAATTTCAAGGCCTACCTTCAAACTCAGTGCCTCTTTGCTTGACATCATGGGAAAATCAAAAGAAATCAGCCAAGACCTCAGAAAAAAATTGTAGGCCTCCACAAGTCTGGTTCATCCTTGGGAGCAATTTCCAAACGCCTGAAGGTCCCACGTTCATCTGTACAAACAATAGTACGCAAGTTTAAACACCATGGGACCACGCAGCCGTCATACCACTCAGGAAGGAGATACGTTCTGTCTCCTAGAGCTAAACGTACTTTGGTGCGGAAAGTGCAAATCAATCCCAGAACAACAGCAAAGGACCTTGTGAAGATGCTGGAGGAAACGGGTACAAAAGTATCTAAAGCCACAGTAAAATGACATAACCTGAAAGGTCACTCAGCAAGGAAGAAGCCACTGCTCAAAAATGCCATAAAAAAGCCAGACTACGGTTTGCAACTGCACTTGGGGACAAAGATCGTACTTTTTGGAGAAATGCCTTCTGGTCTGATGAAATAAAAATAGAACTGTTTGGCCATAATGACCATTATGTTTGGAGGAAAAAGGGGGATGCTTGCAAGCCGAAGAACACCATCCCAACCGTGAAGCACAGGGGTGGCAGCATCATGTTGTGGGGGTGCTTTGCTGCAGGAGGTACTAGTGCACTTCACAAAATAGATGGCGTCATGAGGATGGAAAATGATGTGGATATATTGAAGCAACATCTCAAGACATCAGTCAGGAAGTTAAAGCTTGGTCGCAAATGGGCCTTCCAAATGGACAATGACCCCAAGCATACTTACAAAGTTGTGGCAAAATGGCTTAAGGACAACAAAGTCAAGGTATTGGAGTGGCCATCACAAAGCCCTGACCTCAACCCTCCAGAAAATTTGTGGGCAGAACTGAAAAAGTGTGTGTGAGCAAGGAGGCCTACAAAACTGACTCAGTTACACCAGCTCTGTCAGGAGGAATGGGCCAAAATTCACCCAATTTATTGTGGAAGGCTACCCGAAACGTTTGACCCAAATTAAACAATTTAAAGGCAATGCTACCAAATACTAATTGAGTGTATGTAAACTTCTGACCCACTGGGAATGTGATGCAATAAATAAAAGCTGAAATAAATCATTCTCTCTACTATTATTCTGACATTTCACATTCTTAAAATAAAGTGGTGATCATAACTGACCTAAGACAGGGAATTTTTACTAGGATTAAATGTCAGGAATTGTGAAACACTGAGTTTAAATGTATTTGGCTAAGGTGTATGTAAACTTCCGACTTCAACTGTATTTCAGTAACATAAAAAAATGAATGTATAAATTACATGGTAAACCAATTGTAAAGGTATCATAATTTTGTTTTATAGTATAGGAATAAGTTCTCATATGGACATTTTCAAGCATTTCGTTTTTACTTATTCACTATAGCTAGCTAGGAAGCGAGCAGCTAGATAGGAGTTCAACACAACAACGAGAATTGGGATCTCGATCCATCCCATTTTCTTGACTACTAGCGGAGCTAGCTGGTAAATCAAGCTCTTGGTGAACCCATCTTCTCCGATGAGAAAAGCCTTCAAATGCAGTTATTTGCTGTTCTTTCAATGAAGTTAGTTTTGATATAACTGCTCCGACACCAACCTCCTCAAAAGCAGCCATCTTTGTTATGATTATATGTTTTTTTACTTCGACTACAGGCGCTTCGTGTTGTCGTCATCAACTAAACCACCCCCACAGATTATCAGACGACGCTGATTGGTCCGGCCATATGGTGGGAGGAGAGAAAGGGGCTCAAACGTTTTGAATCTGGTCTATCTGTGTAGTGAAACCAGGATGGTTCATACGAGGCTACCAAGATGGAGGCGCAGTGGCTTCAACACAGCGCACCCTATTCAGTCATCTAGCGTATTTATAAATCATTGGTCAATACTCATACACCCCCGCACCTCTCTGATTCAGAGAGGCTGGGGTTGGGTTAAATGCGGAAGACACATTTCAGTTGAATACATTGTTGTACAACTGACTAGGAATTTTCCTTTCCCTTTCCTTTCCATCTCCGTGTCTCTAGCCAGCCAACCCCAGGTGCAGTCTGGGGAAAAAATGCCTTTAAAAAAATCTATGTACAGAGCCTGTGTGTAAACATCTTTTCAGGCCTTTCGCACAGATGATGAAGGCGTTCACCTGGGACAGCGGAGGGAGATCGTTTCAGTGAGGTTTTCTAGAGAAACCCTGACGATTCTATAAATGGGATCATTGGAAATGACAAGTCTGGGCATCAAAGCGTTTCCTTCTCTGCACTACCCCCACCATTGTAAAAAAAACATATTTTAGAAGATATAGAAATGTATTTATTAATGTCTACATTCGTTTTTACCACATTCTATTAGAACCTTAATGCAGTGGTCCACAAACTATGAAAATGATTTCCTAAATCCTGATTTTTTTTTTTTTCATAATATTGTCATGGGAGAAGTTTGTACTTCACCGTTGCACTTGAATCATTCCCACAGTAAATGGCTAGGTCCGCTACGCTATGAAACCATACACTTTTGCAGAGGCTTTTATATTACTGCCTGCAATTGATATGGTGAAAACAATGTGTGGGGAGGTAGAGGCACATAAACTCACATCAAAACCTTTGTCAGGTAACACTGTTCAACAAAGAAAACTGACTGAACGACTGATTGAACGACTCAAACTCCCCAGTTTATGCTCTCCAAATGGACGTTAGCTGTGAGGGCCGAGATGCCCGTGCATTGACTTTGGGGGATACTATTCATGAGGACATATTGTTCTGTCTCACGATTCCAGAGCATGAAACAGCACCGAGGATGTTCAATGTGCTGTGTGGCTATATTGACGAAAACATTGATTCCATGGGATTGAACGGTGGGCTTTTGCACAGTTAGGGCTCCATCTATAGCAGGACGGCGGGCAGGCCTCTGCACTCTAGTTATGAATGTGTCTCCCTCTGCCATATGGATGCATTGTATGATACAACGAGAACAACTGGCGGCAAAAGAGCTGAGCACAGAACTGCAGCAGGTAACTTTGATTTTAAACTACATCAAACACACCCACTCCGCACTCCTGTTTGCAAAGCTATGTGGAGATATGGGATCAGGGAATGACAATGTTCTATTTCACACCGAGGCTTGGTGGTTATCAAGGCGGAGTGTTGGAATGATTTTTCGCATTGAGAGAGGAACTGTTGTCATTCACAATGGATGTAAAAAAACACACAAAAAAACAGACTTGGTTGACTTTGTAATGAAAAGAAAATGTTTCCTTGCCTATGTAACAGACATATTTGGTAAACGTGATGCAAGCATGCAGGGGAAAAACAAAATGTCTACAGCTTAGTGACCGAATCTGGATTCAGAGGTAATTATTCTTATGTGAGCAAGTCTTTTCAAAAGCGAACCATACCCCCTTCTTTCGGCTGCTCGTGTTTCTAACAGAAAACAGCATCAAGAAGTGTCCCATACGAGTGATGAGTTCTCACCTCCAACGTTCGGAAGAGCACTTGGGGACCTACTTCCCAATCCGTTTGACTGTGATCCTGGCTCAGTTGACATGCTGGTAAGTGAAATCGAACAGCTGATTGAGCTGCCATGTGACCTAATGCATTCACGGGTCATTGCAGAGACGTTTTGGTTCCTGACTCAAAGGGAATACCCTGCTGGCTTAGCATTGATGTTGTGTTCGGGCCTCTTTCTAGAGCTCTGACTTTCCGACCTGAAGATCATGGACGTCATGATTTGACCTCGTTCCCAGTTGTCTTGAAAGCACCATAAAACTCATGGTACCCTTCGCCAGCTCATATCTGTGTTGTCTGCATTAAAACCAAATATCAATCCAGGTTGGATGTGAGAGCGGAAATGAGGTGCACACTGTCGACTACGCCCCCTGACTTTGAGCAGCTCCGACTCGGCATGCTTCAAGCACACCCATCTCATTAGTGGTGGTCAGATAAGAGACATTATGTCAGACTAATTTGGAATTGACTGTCACTGACTGTCATAGCCCGACATTAAAAGTATGTGATGGTGAGTTGAGAAGACGATCAAATACTGTTAGAATGTTTTTCAATTGACTGCCATAGCCCCAAATAAAAAAACGAAACATTGGCTGTTAATTTCATTTTTTCACATGGTTTGGGTCGGGACATTTTTCAGTTAACAAAAAAAGTTTGGGAACCCCTTAATGCATACTTTTGAATTATATTATTCAAGCTAAACATAAAAAAATATATAATTTCTAGAGATTACTAACGTTACGGTCTCCAATACAACACATAAAAGAGAAGTCCAGACTTCAGTCAGCTGGAGCAGAGGAAAGGAGAGGAGGTGGAGGGGAGCGGGATGCTAAGTTCAAGCTTTAATTCATAAATCTTTGTAGATGTCTTGCAGTGTGCGGCTGTGAACAAGCGGGGAAAAGAGAGAGGGGGAATCATTTTCCACCGACTGGACAGGCGCGCTTGGAACACCTGCTGGATTTGTCCTGGCTGTCGGGTCCGTGGGACTCGGCAGATGACCTCGGAATAATTCATTTCACACCTCTTCTGTGGCAGCCAGCCTCTCCTCTCCTCCCTCTCCTCTCTTTCATAAGAAAAGCATTGTTAGCCGCGCTTTAGCTGAGAGCCAGGGGAATCACTTTGAAAGTCGACTAATATCTCTTACTGTCAAAGCACTCCCTCTGAAAGACTTAAGGCACTGCTTTGCGATGACTCCTTCTATCTACTTGTGGTAGAGGCCAGGCCTTTTCACAACTGGAAAGGGAGGAAAAAAGTTCTGTGTGCAGCTAAAAACTCCAACTAATTCCAAAGACAAAACTAATCGCGGAATGTGTCAAAATCAATTCCGGAAGTTTCCTCCATAATAAGTTAGGGCGAAGTAATAGATTTTTATTCTGGCGAGGTAGTTCCTGTGGATGTCTAGGAAAGTTTTATGGAGCCATTTGCGACAGAATTTACCTGGCATTGTAGCTGTGTAATGGCCCAAGCGCCATTCTCCATAAAACAAAAAAAATAGGTCTGCAGACAAAAATAGCAGGTACAGGCGAAGTTAAGACGGAGAGGGGGGGAAAAGGGCAAGAAGAGAAACCTCAACAATAACACGCAACCTGCAAACTCTGTCACTTTCCTCTCCCCTCACTGGGAGACAGCTGCTCTGCCTGGCTATTCCTGGGAGATTTTGATGTATTTTCCCCCTCTGAGGAAGCAATGACTCCTTGACTTTAACACAGCGTGGAGCAACAAGAGGCCTTGCAGCATTTATAAAGAAATGA
This sequence comes from Salmo trutta, assembly GCF_901001165.1. Lineage (NCBI taxonomy): Eukaryota > Metazoa > Chordata > Actinopteri > Salmoniformes > Salmonidae > Salmo > Salmo trutta. Next base: position 13,094,440 of record NC_042964.1, read on the forward strand.
GCCGAAGAGTTACAAGTGGTCTTTTGAAGTCAAATACATACAATAGGACTGGGATAGTGATATTTCATTTGCGTCTGCCCTGTGTAAGTGGACATGGTACAATATGGCTGTACGTTAGTGAGGGTTTGAAAGTAATACTGAACATGGCAGTAGTTTATAAGGTAGAGTAGTACTGTTGATGCAGTACGGAGACTCAACTAAAGGGCTGTTTGGATTGGACCAATCTGACCTTCATGTTGAACTTGATTGAGGTTGAAATTGATCAGTAAATATATTCCAGAATTGACCTCTATCCACTGACTACGAATGCACTACCAACTACCAATCAAAGCAGTTCACAAACATCGACCTAGGGTCTGTCGATTTATATAGAATTGATTACGTTTTTTTGTTGTGAGCGTTGTGTCTTTACGGTCTCGTCTTCTGTGCTGTGTGCACCTTCCTACTCACACACAGACACCAAGCCCCTCCTCCAGACACCAAGCCCCTCCTCCAGACACCAAGCCCCTCCTCCTGGCATCAAGCCCCTCCTCCTGGCATCAAGCCCCTCCTCCTGGCATCAAGCCCCTCCTCCTAACACTCACAACAACAACGACAAAAGATAACTTCAGCTCTGACAACAAACAGTTTAAACTCGCTAATTGCATTTGAGATTTGGTCGAACAGAATCGGTCGTATGGACACCGAAACGCTTAAAGACATTATTTTACTATAATGGAGAAGATAACTTTTCTAACGATACAATTTTTAAGACTCCAAAAATGTAGAACAGAGCAGACCCTATTAAGACGAGAGTGTCAATGAACATGATTGTATGCTCAGTTTTTGTACTACTAGCAGTATTTTAGCCACAGACTGGCATCTGCTAGCTGTCCAATCTGTGTTTTATACATTTGCATAGTGCATAAAAATACAAATTTATATAAGGAATTGGCAACTTGTTTTCACTCTGAAAAAGGAGGGTGTATTCATAAGTTCAACTGTTCTACCTTGTTAGCAAGCAAATAGATCCAAGTTGGCTTTAAATATAAAGATTAGCTGGCTTCTCACTAGCATGTGGGCTTGTGCTTGAGAGATTGTTTGAAACCTGTGTTCATTTTCAATCATGCCTGCTACAAGTAGCTGGTCATTATTAGTGGATATGCATGGTTCTGGTTAAATCTGTAACAGAAAAATGCATTTTCACAGACAGACGTGAAATGCAGATCAGTGATTATAGCAAAAAAGCAGGTTAAACTATTTTGATGAAATAAATTATTAGTGTATAGACCTTTTTTTAATTGTGCAAACAAAGTCTAGATATATACTTTATATGTTTGGGACACATCGCCCAGCCCTACATCGACCACACAACTCAAACTACAGCACATTTAGTCAGCGCATCCTAAAACATCTCCCGAGACAAAATTAGGCCAAAAATCTAAACCAACCTGCTGGATTTCAATGTTTGTTTCTCCTGCCATCATTTTGTGTCAACCATCTGGCAAGATTTCAGAAAACTGTGATCAGTGACATTGGAAAGAGACCTAATTAGTTAGGACTGTCTTTGCAATATTGGAGCTGAATTTGTGTAATTCAATGAAACACAGAGGCTTGCCCTGGTATTCCTTCAAGAACTCTCAAGCAATCATTTAATAATGTATGCTACAGCAGGATACTAAGGCTCAGTACGGGAGGTTACTGTAGACCTGACTCTCCCGTCTTCCATGAAAAATGTACTTCTCAGATATTGAGACGACTACGCTTTATTTAGACTTTATTCAGATCATGTTTGGGAAAACAGTGTTTTGTGGAAATTATTTTCAGTTTTTGATAGGCCCATGTTTGAAGTGTGGTATTTAGGTTTTATGTTTCACAGATCCAGGCACAAGTTGACAGTTCTAATTTAAATCTCAGATCAAACCAATATGCCTCAGTGTCTTCAGTTTGATTCTATCTTTGTTTTAACTTGCCAAGAACTTTTCCCTAGTCTATTCGAGCCCATGTAGTTAAAGTTTCCATTGATGTTTGAATGTTAAAACTGCAGCATTGCATCAGAACATGTTCTTCTCACGCTCACAAATTTGCTCTGCATTCACTTTTGTTTTCTTTTTAAAGATATGACATGCGGCAACAATAATAAGAAAAAGATCAAAATCCCTTTTGCTTGCTTTTGTGCTCTGGCAGATTTGATATCTGCCCATTTTCATAGCGTCAAGAAAGTTATGTCCGCCATTTTGTTTCCAAATGAGTCACAGATGAAAATGACCAAGTTATACTGAGCGCTGTCACTTCGTTAATGAAGTTGGTCCGAACCATTTGTCTTGTTTGGTCACGGTTATACCCATTAGTCATACCTCCTTGCTGTTAGCTCTTTTTTTAGCTCCCTTTCAACCCAAGGACACTTAGACTCTCCCTCCAAGTAAGACTGAGGCCCTCAAACGCTCGAAGGGAGATGACACCGGTTAGAACGAGAAAAACAAAGGGGTTAGAAGTGGGGACTGAGGCTGTCACTGACACCATTGGGCCGGGGGGGGGGGGGGGGGGACTTGTTATGGGGAGAGTTAGAGAAAGAAAGGAGGACAGGTGGGAAGAAAGACTTGGGATGGGGGTAAAGAGTGATAGAGACAGGAATAGTGAGGCAGACAGACAGGGTTTCAAGGACACCAGAATAGTGAAGGGCATGAAAGAGAAGGATGGAGAAATAGGTAGATGCGGATGCTAGAGGGAGGGAGTAAACCCTCTCTCTGATAAGGGCACAGTTTGGTTTGTCCCGTGACAGTGTAGAAGTAATAGGCTACTCGGTGAACAATAACTGCTTTGAGAAAGGCATGGGCAAGTAAAAAACCCCACTGTAAATGTAGAGTCTCTCTTAGTGAGCATGTATCCGAACGGATGCGTTAATGGAGCCTGAGTCCCCTTTCAGTCTGAGAAGGCTTTTTAGGGCCGCTATGAGATATGGACATTCAGGGAAAGGCCCCATTGTTTTCTTAAGGTCAGATATTGTGTCTGGAGTTTATAGTCAGTGCACTCGAGGCCATTGGGAGCTCTCAGATAAGTTAGTCCTGTGCACTACAGGAGGGCTAAAAATCAAGGAGGAGCACTAAAACTGTCTTGAGGAAGACCTGGAGAAAGGAGGCCTGAGTTTATGTAGGTCTCTAGTTTGTATACTGTACGTTTATGGCTGCTGGAGTGTGTGTGTTGTGTATATTCATTTTAACTACTATATCTGTATTTGCATTTGTATGTGCAGTTCCACACTTTTAAGTACACGTGTGCACTTAGTGTGTGTAGTAAAGTGTTTTCGTGTGTGTGTGCTCCTGTGTGTCGTTAAATAAAGCGTAATGAATCTCACTGATCTGCGTCCCCGAGTGCTGGACAGGGGCCACTGAGGTGTTATCTGCTGCCCTCGCAGATGCCAGGGGGCAGGCACCAGGGAGGGGACTAATTACCGGACAGCTGCCCAGCAACCCTCACCCTGCCCCTGGGGATAGCCGGCAGGCTCGCCTCTCTGTCCTCCAGTCCCCAGCCTTGGCCTCACCAGGCTCAGACTGACTCCATCAGAACAGGGTGACAGTAGAGCCCAGGGGGCTGTTGGTCCACCCCTCAACCCCCTTCTCATTAACAGGGTACAGTCAGAACAGGCCCACTTGTCACCACACTGACACCCCAGTCATCCCATTAGATATTAGGGCTAATTAAGCAATAAGGCATGAGGGGGTATGGTATATGGTCTATAAAGAGCCTTGGTAAAGTATTTAAACCCCTTGACTTTTCACAGATTTTGTTACGTTTCAGCCTTATTTTAAAATGGATTACATACAACAATTTCCTCAGCAATCTACAAAGAAATACCCCATAAGGACAAAGCAAAAACAGATTTTTAGAAATACGTTATTTACATAAGTATTCAGGCCCTTTGCGAGGAGACTTGAAATTGAGCTCAGATGCATCTTGTTTACATTGATCATCCTTGAGATGTTTCTACAAGTTAATGCAATTGATTTGACATGACTTGGAAAGGCACACACCTGTCTAAATAAGGTCCCACAGTGACAGTGCATGTCAGAGCAAATAACAAGCCACGAGGTCGAAGGAATTGGCCGTAGTGCTCCAAGACATGATTGTGTCAAGGCACAGATCTGGGGAAGGGTACCAATAAATGTCTGCAGCATTGAAGGTCCCCAAGAACACAGTGGCCATCATTCTTAAATGGAAGAAGTTTAGAACCACCACCACTCTTCCTAGAGCTGGCCGCCAAGCCAAATCAGGGGAGAAGGGCCTTGGTCAGGGAGGTGACCAAGAACCCGATGGTCACTCTGACAGAGCTCTAGAGTTCCTCTGTGGAGATTGGTGGAGTGCTGCAGAAATAGTTGTCCTTCTGGAAGTATCTCCAAGCAGGCCTTTATGGTAGAGTGGCCAGACTGAAGCCACTCCTCAGTAAAAGGCACATGACAGCCCACTTGGAGTTTGCTAAAAGGCACCTAAAGGACTCAGACCATGAGAAACAAGATTCTCAGGTCTGATGCAACCAAGATTGAACTCTTTGGCCTGAATGACAAGCGTCATGTCTGGAGGAAACCTGGCACCATCCCTACTATAGGTCGACTGATTAAACAAGTAAAAATAACCCTTGACAGACAACACATACACAACAAATAAACAGGCACCTACAGCACTGTATACACTGTATACAACAGCTAAGGGTTGTTCTTATACACAATGCAATGCGGAGTGCCTGGTTACAGCGCGTAACCGTGGTTTATTGGCCATATACCACTAACCCCCGAGGTGCCTTATTGCTTTTATAAACCGGTTGCCAACACACTCAGGCAATTTATTTATTTTAATTTAACCTTTATTTAACTTGGCAAGTAAGTTAAGAACAAATTCTTATTTACAATGAAGGCCTGCCCCGCCCAAACCCTAACCCGGATGACGCTGGGCCAATTGTGCGCCGCCCTATGGGACTCCCAATCACGGCCGGTTGTGATACAGCCTGGAATCAAACCAGGGTCTGTAGTGACTCCTCTAGCACTGAGCTGCAGTGGCTTTAGTCCTCTGCACCACTCGGGAGCCCATGAAAGACACACTTAGAAAAAGTAGTTCGGACAAAAGTCTCGTTGCTAGACTCGTTGCTATGCAACAACCACAGGCTAGCTAGCTAGCTTACATTAACTGTATGCAAAAACAACATTTGCACCACCTCTAGAGTGACTAACACACACCAATTATTTAATAATGTTGATATGAATGTTGCAATTTATTTTGCAAGACTAAAGAAAGTGTCCCATGTTATCATTTGTTGTTGGCTTGCTCCACGTTGCTGGAAATGGATGGCGTTCTTTTGTCTGAGCGAGCTGCTTCTGTGTTGTCAGAGAATAGTGCTCCACCGCTTCCTCACTTTCAGATTTGGCCTCCAGTAACTTTGTATAGAGGTTTCGGATCTGTGTCCACTGACGGACATTATTTCTCATGCCTCTGTCGTCCGACAGGTCCTGGACCATTGTGGTTCGGAGGCAGTTGTTTGTGTAAATCTGCAACATACTGGCTAGTTTGAAGATCTTTGGCAACATTGTTGCGAGGGCGTTCACTCCCATCTGCTTTTTTGTGGACCTGAAACATATGCGAGAAAATAACGTTAGACCATTTCAGGTGGAGGGACAACACTGAGGTGTCGGAGGGAAGGAGGGATAGATGCTTCTTAAGCGACACTACTGGCAGAGGGGACCACCCGGCAGTTCGAACATGAATCCCCGTCCACTCTCCCTGTTGTTCTCCTGCGGGTCCTTGTGTTTTTTTTTGTGGGTTCATTGAAAGAGCGAGTTGCGTACTGTAGGCAATTCTCGTCTGTACATATTCTAAATGAGTCAGGTTTCAGCAAACAGTTTCCCTCCTTCCCCCAAAAGGAAGTTGAATGTCAAACCACACTTTGTTCACCAAACCCTCAGGTATTTCGTGTCCTGAGCCTTGGATTGTTTGATGAGCTGCATCTGGTGTTCAGTTATGGCTACGTGGTGGGCAGCAGCCCTCTTTCCTCAACTTTTTAATTACGCAGACAAACACATTGTTGCTCATTGTGAATTTGGTGTCCTCCTGTATATTCCATGCCAAACTGAGTGGTGGGTCATTGATATGTCTGTTCAACCAGCTCTGAGTCCAGCGTAGCTGCTAATCCCATATTCTTTGCCATTCATGTTTCTCACTGAACCATAAACGTTCTGTAGGGTGTCGTTCAGCTCCGTTTTTGTTACATTCCCAAACTCACAATGTATCCCTTTTTTACACGCACCAGTCAGTGAAGCAGATTAGTGCCCACTTTGTTTATTTCACGGTGTTCTTTTAGTTTTTTGGTTTCTCTCAAGTTAATCTAAACACTTATTTTCTACATGTTCTGCATGCCGAGCTATTGCTGATGTAGCCAGTTTATCAAATTGAAAAGGCGCAATGATATCAAGGTGAAAAGGCTAAACGTCATGGCATACGGTCTCACATACAGACAGCTGAGTGCTGTTTTATCCAATCAGCATCTGGTATCCAAACTACCCTGTTAATAATGTAACTTGTCTGAGAGCGTCATTCTCGCTGAAGGAAGTTTTCCATAATAATGCACTGCGCCTATCTCCAGTGATGGCCACTGTCACACCATCAGGTGGTGGTTGGATGTTTTGACAGTTTGAATGTGATTGCGCTCAATAGACAGTCTCTTCACCTTTGCCTCTTTCAGTCTATCCAAAATGCTAGACCATATGTCGACTAATGGCTTTGGTGGAAACGTGGTCTAGGATATAAAGCTGTTATTGTAGGTATATGATTGACACATCCTTTGGTGTTTTGGGGAGTCCTTCACCCTTCGCTGAGATGGGTGCCAGGGTGGTTGTAAGAAAATTGAGGTCATTCCTGAAAGGGGGTTGGCGGCGGGCTCAAAAATAGCATTTTGGAGAGTTTCAAACCAGAATCTGAGGCAATCCACCAGTCTGCCTCTCTCACTGTTGGCATAAACATGAAGAGCGGAGCGAAAGGTTGAAATGATGCACCGGGAAGGCATTTGGCTCGGACGGACGAGGGGGGGGGGGAAGTGCAACGCAATAATTATCGCCACAATAAAAATGATTAGAACTGCTTTTGACATTCTCGTTGCGAATAACTTCCGTTTAATTGCAATCACAAATTTTTATGCCAGTTTTATGTTCCATAGCTATAAGCTGTTTAAAGTTCAATAGCTATACTCTTTAAATCTCTTTCCAATTTCAAGAGAGAGACCCTCGTCATTAAGGCCTGGATGGTGTCTGTCTCTGACCAGGAGGAGGGCCCTGCGTGGCACGGCTCAAGGCTAGTTAAGCTATTCAACCACAGCATCTGTTGCGGGCTAATGGATGTTAGAACCTCATAAACGTCATGAAATTGGACATTATCCCTTAATTAAAAGAACAGAGATGCATTACAATGATTACAGTGGCACTCTGGCGGACCGGCCGCCCGGCCCGCAACCCACTAATGCTTCTGGAGGACGCGGGGAGGAAGGCCGGGAGGCAGGGTGTGGTGAGAGTGGGGGAGAGAAGGAGAGGAGGGGGATATTTTTAATGACCGGATGGCAGTTGTGAGCCACAAGCTTTGTCGAGGCTTAGGGTAAGAAACCTGGGGTTTTAGCTTCTTCCAGAAACTTCTTCTCCTCAAAGTCCTCTTTGACCTTTGGGCCTACCTGGGACATGGTGTCAATAAAAACTCTGATGTTTTGTGGCCGTCTATTTTCTTACGATGCCGCCGTCGGTTCGTGAGCCCTTGATGATTATTTGAGTGTCTCCCACCTTCAGCTGGTAGTTATGGGTGCAGCATCAGGCCCGGTGAAAACAGCTGTGCCATAAACTGCATATAAAAACAAAGCGCGGCGCGCTTGTGTTCCACAGCACCTGGGCCAGCCAAGTGCAGTAAATACCAACTCCCCAATCAATCTCTCTCCTCCCAGTAAGACAACAGTGAAACCAGAAGAGAGGAACAGAGGGTGGGCCTCTAGCCCCACATGCAAACGACAGAGCACATTAAGCCACAACCTGGCGCTTTATTTGCTCTGAGTCGAGGCCCCTGAAGTTGCTGCCGTCAAAAATTCCTTGAGAGAAGGAGTGCATGGAGGGATAGCGTGCATGGAGGGATTGGGAAGGTCACATGCGGCCTGTGCGAGAGCAACTGTTGTCGCCCGTCAAAGTGTACCGTGACGCTTAGGTAGGTGGGCGGTTGGTTGGCTGGTATGGACAGACTTGGTCATATGATGTCAAACCCATTCACGCATACCTATCTTTCCTTACAGCTGGCCCGAAGTAGACTCCGCCCATGTTTTATTTACGAGGCCACAGACCCATGTTGTGCCACCCATGTCTAAGTGACCTTGGCATTGGCTGTCATGCCAGTCAACCCAACCACACACCCTATTTTAATGTATGCGTTCCCAGCAGATGGTTGCCCCAGTCACATGCTGAAAGTCAACCAGACTGGGATGTCTTTACATTTTGAAGTGACACAGTATCACTGACCTCCAACCTTTGACCCACTACGGTTCAGTTTTGCATAAGTCTTTGCGTTGCCATTGTGCTTTTCTTTCTGTAATATATTTTTTCTTGTTCTCTTTCTATGATGCATTTTTATGTTCAGAGATTTGTCAACTGGATGAATACAACACAAAGCCAACTCAAGGGATCTTTTATTTGGGTTGAATTCCCCACATTGAGAAAATGAATGAAAATGTGCCGCCGTGGCAATGCATCAACATAAAATATTGAAATAAAGCGACCAAGGGCAAGTGGCATGTAATTTAACAACACTGTGCTGCCGAGAATGTGCTTCTGTGTCCCCGCGTTAGAGATTTTGCAGAAGGGCTTTCAGAAGGCATTTGTTTCAGGTTTCTTCCTCTCTCCTCCCGAGGTTAATTGCCTTTTTGGAGAAATTGGCATAGCGAGTGTTTGGTTTCTGCCGGCGTATTATTTCTAACCCTTAGTTTCTGACAGGGAGGGTATATTTTCCCCCCTTTTGCCCCAACCGAGATGATTTATTTATTCCGTTTAACCTTGATAAGGGAGGTAATAGAAAAACAAATTGTGGTATTGACACCGCTGCCTGTGATGGCACAGCTCGCTCAGGTGATGGAGAGGTTAGTCAGAGGGCACTCCGAGAGGAGGCACACTGTACACACAGCTACATGACTGTGTCCCTCTATCCCTCCATCCCTCCAAACTCAGGCCTCTGTTCCCTGGCCTCTGTGGCCTCCTTTGACTCGAAGCGAACCAACACGATGAAGCGGTGTAATGTGTCACGCTGACGCATCAAAAAACACCAGCCAGTGTCTCTACTGGGCCTCATGGGATTTGAAGTCACTAAGGGATTGTTTAAGGGAGTACGCTTGAGATTTGATTTAAAAATCATTCACCATTGTCACCAGCGTGAACATCACCATGGGCCTACCTGGGGGGGATGTCTACCATAGTCTTACTGTAGATGTCTTGTCAATGCTATCATGACTTTGCATCCAAAGCATGATAGTTAGTCTACAAGGGCTGTATTTGATGAATGGTTAACCTCCGTATGTCTATCCCATGCCTGTCGGCTGGTTAAGTGCTGGGTGGTATGATGCTATACCTTCCCAGTAGAGGTCGACCAACTACGATTTTTCAACACCGATACTGATTTTTGGAGGACCAAAAAAAGCCGATACCGATTAATCAGCCGATTTTCTATCTTTATGTATTATATATGACAATTACAACAATACTGAATGAACAATGAACACTTATTTTAACTTAATATAATACATAAATAAAATCTATTTAGTCTCAAATAAATAATGAAATTTGGTTTAAATAATGCAAAAAACAGTGTTGGCGAAGAAAGTAAAAGTGCAATATGTGCCATGTAAAAAAGCTAATGTTTAAGTTCCTTGCTCAGAACATGAGAACATATGAAAGCTGGTGTTTCCATTTAACATGAGTCTTCAATATTCCCAGGTAAGAAGTTTTAGGTTGTAGTTATTATAGGAATTATAAGACTATTTCTCTCTATACCATTTGTATTTCATATACCTTTGACTATTGGATGTTCTTATAGGCACTATAGTATTGCCAGCCTAATCTCAGGAGTTGATAGGCTTGAAGTCATAAACAGAGCTGTGCTTCAAGCATTGCGAAGAGCTGATGGCAAACGCAGGAAAGTGCTGTTTGAATGAATGCTTACGAGCCTGCTGCTGCCTATCACCACTCAGACTGCTCTATCAAATATCAAATCATACAATTAATTATAATATAAAACACACAGAAATAAGAGCCTTAGGTCATTAATATGGTCGAATCCGGAAACTATCATTTAGAAAACAAAACGTTTATTCTTAGGCAACCCTAAGACAAAATTTTGCTGTTACATTGCACAACCTTCAATATTATGTCATAATTATGTAGAATTCTGGCAAATTAATTACGTTAGGAAGAAATGGTCTTCACACAGTTCGCAACGAGCCAGGCGGCCCAAACTGCTGCATATACTCTGACTCTGCTTGCACTGAACGCAAGAGAAGTGACACAATTTCCCACGTTAATATTGTCTGCTAACATGAATTCCTTAACTAAATATGCAGGTTTAAAAATATATACTTGTGTATTGATTTTAAGAAAGGCATTGATGTTTATGGTTGGGTACATTGGTGCAACAATTGTGCTTTTTTCGCGAATGTGCTTTTGTTAAATCATCCCCCGTTTGGCGAAGTAGGCTGTGATTTGATGATAAATTAATAGGCACCGCATTGATTATATGCAAAGCAGGACAAGTTAGTTAAACTAGTAATATCATCAACCATGTGTAGTTAAGTAGTGATTTGTTAAGATTTATTGTTTTTTATAAGATAAGTTTAATACTAGCTAGAAACTTACCTCCTTGCTGCACTCGCGTAACATATGGTCAGCCTGCCACGCAGTCGCCTTGTGGATTGCAATGTAATCGGCCATAATCGGCATCCAAAAATGCAGATTACCGATTGTTATGAAAACCTGAAATTGGCCCTAATTAGTCGGCCATGGCGATTAATCGGTTGACCTCTACTTCCCAGTAGTCTCTACATCTGGCAGCACTATTCATCTTAGGCTATCTTTGTGTAAGGGATATGGGAAGTAATTTTATGTCTTTATCTTCCCTGTGGCAAATGCTCATTCCACTTATCACACTTAACCTGAGCTTTGAAGTTCCGTCGACTCTTCTGTATCCACGTGAAGCCTCACAAGCCTTGACTATTGCCCAAGACCAATGGCAAAACCATCGAAGCCCTGGTATTTCCCCCGTTATAGGTCTTTTTTCAGCAACTAAGACATCCAAGTGAAAAAGCAAGCTGAAAACACAGTCGAGACATGAGATGGATGGTGTTCCATGGTAATTCTCCATAGTGGCCACCCTAGTCCCAATGTCTCTCTCCGTGTAGAACTCAGTTATAGGCGTTTGTTCATGTGATCTCCTTTATGGCATTTCATCTTTGTAGTCTGCTGAGGGATTGACTGCTGGGGAAACGTGTGTGTTCTATAACTGATGATGTGTGTGTTTATGCTTTGAGGGGAGCAAACGTGTGTGTTAATGTGGGTGCAGCTCAGACCTCATGGGGGCAGCAGGTGTTTAAGAATGCTAAAGGAAATAAGAGGAGGGCTGGGAGGCCAGAGAAGGGTCATTGGGTAGAAGGGGCAGCTTGACTCTCCATGGAGTATCAGCTTGAATGGGAGGGAGGGGACAAGGGACTAGGAGTAGGGGGGAAGATGAAGAGCACATGGGGACCAAATTAGACGTCTCATTCAGCTGACCGTTTGATGTCCAGTCATCTGTCGCTGGGCAGACTGTATATTGCCCGCTAATTAACTGCTGACATTAAGGACTGGGAGACGTGGGTAAATGTTGACAAGGGCTGAAAACAATTTGATGGGATCTGCTCTGAAAATGATTAAAACCAACAAAGAGAAATGATTGGTTTCCTGTAATTTCCCTAGCTTTAGCTTCTGTCCATTGGCAGCTCTCTCTCTCTCCCCCCTCTTTCAAAGCTCTCTCTCTCATCTCTCAAAGCTCTCTCTCTCTCCCCTCTCTCAAAGCGCTTTATATGCTTACAAGATATTGAATTTGAGCAGTCCGTCAGACGAGTTTCCCCCAGTATGAGGGAAAAAACCATTCCCCTGATCAGTATGTATCTATTCTGGGGTCTTCGACTGTTGCGGTAACGCATTGAACCCAGGCACTGCTCTCCGTGCTTCCCACGCTTAAATGCCATGACCTCCTGGCCAGGGCTTTATGTGCTCGTAGATATCTAGTGGGTTGCCATTGGGAAGCGTGTTCCAGTCAAAGCTAAATACGCCATGAAATCCAGTGGGATCCACCCTTTGGCCGGTGCTCTTCAGTGGTTGGATCATGGCGGTCAGACAAATGCCTGTGTTGGGTAAGCTGAGCCGCTGCCTAATTAAATCTGTGAGGAAAGCTCTCTGTGGCTCGTATCTACAGGCTAAGGTTATTGACAGAGCGACACCACCAATATCTGCTAATGTCAATCCAATCTTATTCACCTCATACAATGATATTGTTCAGCCATGTTGCTAGCTGATAAGTGTAGTTTGTGTGGGTGATGTAATTTATAGACCATGATATTCAGTACTAATATTATAAATTCTGTTTGTTTCATTGTTTGTTCGAAAAGTAATGTTAATACAACTAACTATATCAATATTTAATCAATACATTTCAAACCTCTAGATTTACTAAGACATTTTTTTTAAATGTACTATTACTACTAGGAAATCTCAGTTTTGTGTATAGGACCAAAGTAAGAAAAGCTAACCCACTGAAATGTGTAGGGAAGTATGAGGGTTTGCATTAAAATGTTATGCGAAAGTGCTTCTTGAATTCTTAAGATTAAGTCATCCTAGGCATTATTATTAGGATGCCTAGGATGTCTTATTCATTCACTTGGATGATATCCTCCGATAACCCCATCCTATGGTAGCTAAATATAACGGCTGTTGTCGTGACTCTACTTTCATTAATCTGATGACTGTTATTTATTTAATCTACTATCAGCTATGTTTAATTGTTACTTGATTCAATTAATCATGTAACAATTAACTCATTAGGATTTGGGGCACCACGGAAGAAGTTGTTTAATGAGTTACCATCTTCCGAAATTAAACTCTACAAGATATATAAGTTATATATCGATAAGTCACTTATTAATCATTACCTCATATCAGTCTCATCCAAACGGTCGCAACCTTCTTGGATCTGCAAGAACCCCAGCTTTATTGATAATTCCGTACCACACAAATTGGTTTAATTATTTATTTACTTGCTAATTAAATAATAAGACAGAATAACATACAAACTTACATGAAACAAACATCCCTAGTGGACTAACAACGACATGACTGCTTATTTACCAAAAGGGGGAATGGAAACTACGCTCACAGTAACCATTTACTTTGCACACAAACCACCGTCCGTTTGGAGTAAGAAGTCATGAATGTATGTACGTGTTTGAATGCCGTCGTTCGTCATCTATCTCTGTTGATACCAACCCTTCTTGAAAGGGGGTTTTGACTGTGTATTCACTCAGCTCCCTTGTAAGGCTCTGATTGTCCACCAGAGGTCACAATGTCCTTTTTCTTAGTTGTCTGGTCACCAGTGGGCTGTTTCCTCAGAACAGCTACTTAGCTGTACTAGTGATTGTCTGAGAGGGGTTTTCTCTTTTCTCCACCTCGGTTAGATAGTCAAAGTTCCAAACCACTTTACATGTGCAGCTGCAGACTGACGGTGTCCTGGTCTGGTAAGTTAATTTTCTTCACCTCGTGTTAAGTTTGAGAGTTTCAACCATTTCAAACATGTGGATCACGGTTTCACGTCTTTCTGGTCTGATGTTAATTTCTCTTCCAATCGTTTTAAGCACTCTGGTCGAAAAGGGCGGTTCCATCACACTGACACACTCTTCTGACCTCACTCGGGGCGTGGCTAGTTACTGTGCAAGGTATTCTCAAAATAATTATCTTATTATAAAACTAAAATCACATTCCTATCTTAACAAAAATATTCTAATTTTCCATATTGTATTCGCAACATATTGGATGAAAACTTAGCAGATAAAGGGGGTATCCTTTCCAAGTTACAGTATGTTTGTTATACCATTTTTGTACCAATTTTTTTAATGACATCACAAAATAGACATTAGTTTTCCATAGACCATCTCTCATCATTCCCCACATTCTGATGTTAGGAATATTGTTCCAGTGTTCACTTTTTGGACGTAAGAGTTTTTGGGCGGCAAAAGTATTCTGGAGGCAAAGAACATTATTTTGGCTGATACTAAAGAGCAAGAGAGAGTTCTCTGCTGCACAAAATGTACGACCGGGTGTGAGGTGTCAAAAGGCGGCCCAGCCTCCCCTCCCCTCTTCCGTGGGTGAGAGAGGGTCTGGCCATTGTCAACCATTGCCAAGCTGATCTGAGCCACTGGATCCTCACGTGTAGTCATGACACTGTGCAAGATTTCCAGGGATGGCCTAGACATCCGATTAAACAAACAGAGTAACTATGGCGATGAGGTCACAGTTTTCATTGCGACTATGGGAAGCCGAGCAGCCACAAGTCTGGAGGTTACGCCATAAGACACAGCTGTCAGCAGACGCCACTTGATAACATAATGAGGAAAAACATGGCTGTGCTGCTTCTTAAGCCATCATACAAGTGTCCAATCCGATAATGTTGTCCAACCAATCTGATAATAGATAGTGTTGTCCAACCAATCTGATAATGTTGTTTCCCCACTTTAGTCTGTGTAGACCATCATCAGATATGCCCATATTGGGCTCTCCAGACTCCTGCATATTATACTGATCCTTTCACAAAGATGCCTTTGCTCTTTTAAAAGTGCAAACAAGAAACTGCATTTAACTACATACTGTATGTTTTGGGTTTATAAGTAAATTAAACATATTTTTGAAAAATGTTTCTTGTCACATACACAAGGTAGGCCCATTTGAAATGTGTTGTTTTTAAGTAGAATCATCTAGGCGAGAATGGTTGAGGATATCATGGCTGACTTCAAAGGATCCAGCAGGTGCTAAAGTAATCCGTTTTCTGTTAAAACCAACCTATGTTGAGGTAATAATTATCAGAATCATAGTTTCATTACACATTCAGAATATTTCTGATGTTCCTCCCTTCTTTTGCTTTAACGTTTTCAAGTTTGTGGAGTTATTCTCACCGCTAATGGAAACATGTCACGGGATTGCTTTATTCTGTGTTGAATCATACTGAGGACCTTTTCGGTAACGCATTACATTAAGTTGCTCTTATACCCGTGTAGTTAAACTGTAATTACTTTAGTTCCAACTACAAAATGTTACTACAGTAAAGACGGTGTAACTATGTAGGTATAAGAGCAACTTAATGTAGTTTGAGCACATTTTCCTTTACACAAGAGTCTGTCTTTCCTCTTTTTTTGGTGACTGGACATTTTAAGGCAGCTTTTGGGAGAGGGAGAAAGGTGGCACTGCAGTGTAGTGTAGTGTAGTGCAGTGTAGCGTAGCGTAGCGAAGTGTATAGGCCTTTCAGTGAGAGGCAGTAACTGAGTCATGAAGTGTAGCAAGCAAGGGACGCACTCAATGAATCGGATCTCCCTCTCGGAAAAGGAAAGGAATGCTGATGCGGACATGCTCATCTGCAGAAGGACATGAATTCCTGATAAGGCAGAGGAGCATACTGAGGGAGATTAGGAGAGAGCGAAAGAGGAGTGTCTGGAGTGTATTGACCATTGCGTCATTGTCCTAATGCTGTGATACCAACTCCACTGTGGAGACTTTACAGTTCACTAGAAGTAGAAAAAGACTCCAGAATAGAGAGGAAGTCAATTTGTTTGAACCAGCGGCTTGAATAGGTTTACAGATGCTGGGAAATTAGCCTATTACCCAGCATGCATTTGTTTGCAAGCACTAGATCTGTTTTATGAGCTCGCTTCGCATGAGACTTCCATTCGCTCTGTGTGAGACCCCTACAAAATGGCAGCCCTCAGCTATTCAAATTGATCATAATTGTATTCCTAAACTCCCACTCAGCAAGGCATTACATTTGGTGTTATTGACTTAGTCCAATAAACACAAACGGATCTACCTGAGATTTCATTACACCATTGTCAATTACCGCTCGGCGCGCAAAGCATGTCGCAGATAAAATGTATGAGGTAATTTTCCAAATGCCGTTTAGGGCCCTGCACTCTGAGCGACTAGCATGTTTAATCTGAGCAGTTGTTTATCGCAAATCTGGTTATGCATATGTGGCCTTGCACGTTTCATTAAATAACGGGAGCGAGACTCGGGAGTGATCGCCCCAGCGTATCTGCGTCAATATATGAATCATGGCGAGGGACCAGGCAATTAAAAATGTAAAAGAGGATTCTTTCTCCTTTTTCTTTCCGAGGGGTATTTTAACAGCGGAGAATCTATGGTCCATCAACCATGCTAATAAGGACAATTACCTCACACTTCCATTGCTTGCCTTTTTTAAAGTGGTGTTGCTCCCTTTTTTCCCTACGCCTTCTCTCCACCTCTTAAATGGGAAATAAATGGCACCGGAGTGGCTAATCTCCCAACCTCAATGTCATCACTTTTTCCATTCACACTTCCGGCTCTCCCGGGTTAAACAGTGGCCAGTGAAGACTTAATCCACCTCTCCCTTCAAAACAGACGGTTGGGGGATGATGCAGGAATGACTTGTCTGGCTGTTACTTTCTGAGATATGTTCTCATATCGTCTCTCTGTTGGTTGGAATGAAAAGGTCAGGTGTGTGTGGATGACAGGGTTAGAGGTGACTCCCCTGATAAGAGCCTCACGGAGACTGATAGAAAAATGTATCCCCAACCTCTTCCCTCCCTCCTCTGCAAAAACATATTCAAACCCCTTGACTTTTTCCACATTTTGTTACGTTACAGCCTTATTCTAAAATGGATTCAATATTTTTCCCCCCTTATCAATCTACACACAATACCCCATAATGACAAAGCAAAAACAAGTTGTTAGACATTTTTACAAATGTATTAAACCCTTTAATAAGTACTTTGTCAAAGCTTCTTTGGCAGTGATTACAGCCTCGAGTCTTCTTGGGTTTGATGCTACAAGCTTGGCACACACTGTATTTGGGGAGTTTCTCCCATTCGTCTCTGCAGATCCTCTCAAGCTCTCAGGTTTAATAGGGAATGTCGCTGCACAGCTATTTTCAGGTCTCTCCAGAGATGGTCGGTCGAGTTCAAATCCAGGCTCTGGCTGGCCCACTCAAGGACATTCAGAGACTTGTCCCCAAGCCAGTCCTGTGTTGTCTTGGCTGTGTGCTTAAGGTCGTTGAACATTTGCCCCAGTCTGAGGTCCTGAGCACTCTGGAGCAGGTTTTCATCAAGGATCTCTTTGTACTTTGCTTCATTCATCTTTCCCTCGATACTGACTAGTCTCCCAGTCCCTGCCGCTGAGAAAAATCCCCACAGCATGATGCTGCCACCACCATGCTTCACCGTAGGGATGGTGCCAGGTTTCTTCCAGAGTTGACGCTTGGCATTCAGGCCAAAGAGTTCGATCTTCGTTTCATCAGACCAGAGAATCTTGTTTCTCATGGTCTGAGAGTCCTTTAGGTGCCTTAAGGCAAACTCCAAGCTGGCTGTCATGTGCCTTTTACTGAGGAGTGGCTTCCGTCTGGCCACTCTACCATAAAGGCCTGATTTTGTAGAGTGCTGCAGAGATGGTTGTCCTTCTGGAAGGTTCTCCCATCTCCACAGAGGAACTCTGTCAGAGTGACCATCAGGTTCTTGGTCACCTTCCTGACCAAGGCCCTTCTCCCCCGACTGCTCAGTTTGGCGGGAGGCCAGCTCTAGGAAGTATCTTGGTGGTTCCAAACTTCTTAAATTTAAGAATGGTGGAGGCTACTGTGTTCTTGGGGACCTTCAATGCTGCAGAAATGTTT
Source organism: Salmo trutta (assembly GCF_901001165.1). Taxonomy (NCBI): domain Eukaryota; kingdom Metazoa; phylum Chordata; class Actinopteri; order Salmoniformes; family Salmonidae; genus Salmo; species Salmo trutta. Next base: position 13,112,410 of record NC_042964.1, read on the forward strand.
TGGTACCCTTTCCCAGATCTGTGCCTCAAGACAATCCTGTCTCTATGGATAATTCCTTCAACCTCATGGCTTGGCTTTTGCTCTGACATGCACTGTCAACTGTGGGACCTTATGTGTGGATTGAGGATTTATTTAAAGCCATTTTAGAATAACGCTGTGATGTAACAAAATGTGGAAAAAGGGAAGGGGTCTGATTACTTTCCGAATGCACTGTATACCGACTCAAATCAAATCAAACTCTATTTGCCACATGCTCCGAATACAACAAGTGTAGACTTTACCGTGAAATGCTTACTTACAAGCCCTTAACAAACAGTGCAGTTCAAGAAGAAGAAAATATTTACCAAGTAGGCTAAAATAAAAAGTAACACAATAAGAATAACAATAACGAGGCTATATACAGGGGGCACTGGTACCGAGTCAGTGTGAGGCGGTACAGGCTAGTTGAGGTAATCTGTAGGTGGGGGCGAAGTGACTATGCATAGGTAACAAACAACAGCGAGTAGCAGCAGTTTACAAAAGGGAGGGGGGTGTGAGGGTCAATGTAAATTGTCCGGTGGCGATTTTTATGAATTGTTCTGCAGTCTAATGGCTTGGGGGTAGAAGCTGTTGAGGGGCCTTTTTGTCCTAGACTTGGTGCTCCGGTACCGCTTGCCTTACGGTAGCAGAGAAAACAGTCTATAACTTGGGTGACTGGAGTCTCTGACAATTTTATGGGCTTTCCTCTGACACCGCCTATTGTATAGGTCCTGGATGGCAGGAAGCTTGGCCCCAGTGATGTACTGGGCCGTTCGCACTACCCTCTGTAGCGCCTCACTGGTCAGATGCCGAGTAGTTGCCGTACCAGGCGGTGATGCAACCAGTCAGGATGCTCTCGATGTTGCAGCTGTAGAACCTTTTGAGGATCTGGGGACCCATGCCAAATCTTTTCAGTTTCCTGAGGGGGAATTGGTTTTGATTGGACTATGATAGTGAGTGAGTGAGTAACTCCAAGGTACAATGAACATAGCTGGAAAATAAACTGGCTAGGATTAAGACTTGCGTCGAGTAGTATATATTGTTATGGCATTTAGGTGGTATGAGTTTTCTGCTTATTGTAACAGAAAAATGTGTTTGCTGTGTTTTAGTGTCTGTATGAGTCAAATGTGTGAATGATCATATAAATGTGATCGTTTAATTTGGCAAGAGAGGTGTGTGTGTGTGTGTGTGTGTGTGTGTGTGTGTGTGTGTGTGTGTGTGTGTGTGTGTGTGTGTGTGTGTGTGTGTGTGTGTGTACCCCGCGAGTGTTAGGGATATTATGTTTGTGTGTCCGTAAAGAATAGAGGGGATAGAAAAAGCGACTTTTATCCGAGTTTTGAAAAGTGCTGAAATGGGATGTATTGATTGTCAGCGAGGAGAGTCCGAACAATCAGCATGAATTAAACTCCTCAAGGTCTTAGGCAAAGGGGATTAACTAAGTTATCTGGGCCCACTTTGGCCATTCATGATTGTTTTTCAGAGCAGGAGTCAAAAGGACTCAAACAGCAGCGAGAACGCATGGGGAAAGCTAATGAGAGAAACATTCTCAATGAGAAACAAAACAACGATGTAAAGATCGTTAACAACTAGTGTTTTTCTGACCATATTGATCATGAATAGGCTTGACTGCTCAACTTTTACACAGGCTAGTTTTCTCCTGCTGGTGCTTGATAGCCAGCTGTTGGCATACTGTGCAATTACGAGCCTGTGCAAAACCCTTTGCAGGGCTGATTTGTTGTGATGAGAGCGGGAGGCTAAGCTAACTGTGTATCCTCATTATGGAATACGTGTAAGTTAATGTGAGGCACGATTAAAAAAAAAAAAAAAAGCCTTTGTCTCAAATCATCTGCAATGAAACCCCACATTTTGTTTGTTTGGTTTGTAGAATGTTGTTCGTGAATCAAATGGCTCCTCTGTCTTTAGTGATTTCTTTCCCCCCACTCCTTTACCCGTCGACTCTACTCTTGGCCAATTAATTAGCAAATTTTATTCCCAATAAAGTGCTTACAAAAATATAATTGTGCCTTTTTTATTAACAGTTTCTTGAGCAGCAGATGGAGTTTCGCTGGCCTGCCATGTTGAATTAGTGCTGACGCTGTCATTTTATGTTCCCTCTACTGTGGAAACCCAGAAAACTCCTCATTAAGACCACTAATTAATATCACCTCTCTCAACACTATATCCAGCAATTTCACCCCAAATGAATGCAAAACAAACATGTAGGTAAAGCTATCTATTAGTGGTATGCATTTTCCATTTATTTCCTCTAGTTGCATTTGTGTTAGCAATCCCTGTCATCATCATCATTTGTTCTATATTAAGGGCAATTAAATGCCTATTAAAGATGCCAAAGCATTTGTTGCCTTGTTTTCACGCAGCATTTACAAGACGCAGGCAGCACCTCCTCGGAGCTACATCTCAGCAAATTCCATCGAATTAATCCTCCGATGTTTTATTAAAAACAAATTATGTCCGACTGTGCCGCCGGTAATCCGGCGCATCAAGTGTTGGTAGCCTCCTGAAGAAAAGTGTGAGGATTTTTAATTAAATTGACAATCTGCAGTTCCCACATCCATTTCTGGATTTATACAAATTCATTGATTCTTGAAGAATATAACTTATTAATGCTTCATGGGCTTAGTTCAACTCTCGTACCCCATCAGAGGCCAAAATATACGCCTGTTTTACTCCAATGTTTGTTTGTAAACCAATGTAAATGTAAGCAGACACTGTATAGCCAGAAAACATGGTTAAAACTACAGTTTTGATATCAGTCCATGAATCCATAGTACTGTCTATGAATTTGAGTGGTTACATTTCTCCAGCCCCATCACTCAGATTTTTACCGAAACTGTAGCGGGCAGGGCGCTTTGTTATTGTTTAAACTATGGATTGCCCCTTTTCAGAGCAGAAATAAATGAGGCAGCGAAGTCTGTGGATTAGCTGTATTTCCTTGGAAAATAGAGGGGAAAAAATCATCTTAATTTCATTTTTCAAACTCGACTTGGATCGATTCCAAGCTTCCAGTGACTTGACATCTTTTGGCAGTTAAAACGAGAACAAGGATTCCCTGTAGTTTACAGAGCACCATATGAAGGAAAGGTGTTGCTCCTCTGAGGTGTCTCTTTCTATTACTGTTCCCAGACTTCTCTGCCTTGAAGAAGTCACATGACCACTGTTTGATTAAAGAGAACCCTGCTCCAAACGCTCACTGCTTCCTGCCAGAGCTTGATCTCCGTCGATGTGGGTGTTAGTGGACTAAAGCTTCCTGGATCCCTACAAGACTTACTTCTGCGCTCCTAAATGGGAAGTCATGCTAAGTTCATGGGTGCATGCTTTCTTTCATGTGTATGCGGACATGGCAGCATGATCTCGACGTGGCAGAGGCTTGATGTTGGACCGGTTAGATCACTTGGATGAGACATCTGTCGGTCTATAACTAAAAGAACATGACCAAGATCTAATTGTTGTCTTGTTGTTCAAAAGAACAATAACTCTCATGGATTATAGCTCAGTGCATTGTTCCTTTTGCTCTTGAGAAGGTTTGATACCTCAAGTCGAGTGTGGCTTTCTTGTTACATTACAAACCCAGAGGACTGGAGACAGAAGTTTTCATGAGTTTTCTCAACTTTCGTATTAACCGGCACAATGCCGGTGTTTGAGTCCACATAAATACTTCCTATTACCGTTAGAATGAGTGTTTTAGCCCAGAACACTAACCTAGCTCACCAACTCTCTTTATCAGCCTGCAACCAGAGTTCTCCGGGCGCTTATAAATCCCCAGAACATTGGCCATTGTGGAGCCCTTTTACCATCTTGCCAAACAAGAATAACAAGAAAAGAGGCCCATAATTACAAAATTTACTGCAGTTGAAAATGAATAAAATAAAATAAAAATGTCATCCCCATCTTCTTCCATTAATAGAAAATCTGGTAATTAACTTTTCATATATTCCCTCTTATATCAGGGGTGGTTGATATGACTTATTCATGACCGAGAGACGAGTATTGCTGTTTTTCTGTCCGTATTCTTTCAGCACTCTGAGACGGGAGAGACTCGACAACTGACTTTCTTTCTCTCTGAGATTGAGCCTTCCCCTCTGATCCCCACCGGGTATAAATCAACGGTGTCATTAAGCACCACGTCGTTTCATCAAAGCGGGAGTCATGCCGAAAAAGATTCCGAGGGCACGTAATCAGTTTGAGGGATGAGGGCTTTATTTATTCCCAAACAAAATGAAATTATGCCTCCTCTTGAGTGACATTTATGGACGCGCTACCTGCGGTGCCCGCCATGTTTACAAAGTAATGGCTCACACGGGGGGAAAAATGCTCGCCGGTTGTGGAGATGCTGCATACAAAACCACAACTTCCTTGCCCTCCCTCCAGCCCCCTCTTCTGTCCGTTTCCTCCCTGGTCCAGAGTGTCGTCATTCTTAGAGGGGGGATTTTGAACATAGTTTATTTCTCGAGCCCCCCCCCCCCCCTTTTTCTTACGTCCTTTCTCCAATGTTCCACCACATCTGGTGTGTTGATGACACAGCTCTGAGTAAATTGTCTCATGGTGTCAACAACAGACACTATACAGACAGGTCGTTATCTGCCGCGCCTGGATCCAAGTCTTTGAGATTATTCCATCAATTTAAGGTTATTACACTTCTTACTGGAGGTGATGTGACCTTGGTTTGAACCTGCCCGACCACCAGAGGACGGAAGTGTGACCTCGGTTAGGATACATCGTTTTCTTTTTTATTAACAAATCCATGTTTTGCCTACTTCAGCATTGGAACTATATATTATTTGGTGAAGTGTTCAAAATATCCCGAGGTCGTATGTTTATTCCATCTCACTTAGCACTGAGTTGTTAGCGCCTCGCGTCGCTAAAGACGCATGTGCCTGGTTCGGGTTGGTGGGAGAAGACTCCTTCTTTAATGGAGAGGTGGCGGAGGAGGACAGGCGATGTAGTGCGGCGAACAAACCGCCACTGCCGCCGAGGCTGGGGTGTCGCACGGAGCTGGGATCATTACTTACCCACAGACGGCCAATGTCACACAGAATATCCCCAGGTTTGCCCTTCATTGTGCGCTGTGTCTTTCACCGTGGTCCCTCGCTTGCATAATGATAACGGGCAGCAATTACACTCACAGGCATGCATGCATGCCCCCCCCCACACACACACACACACAGTAGAGAGCTGCAAACAAACACATTCCCCCCAGCCTGACTCTTCTCCCTTTGTCTTTTTGTTTGGGAGGGGAGATACATATCCTCATGATAAAGAGGTTCTGCTCTTGATGCATTTTCAACAGTCCACTGTTTCAATGACATGTATTTACTTACCGTCCTGAATGTATTTTCTGCCTGGCGAAGTCCCATTCGTTTTGAATGGTAAATGAAAAGGTCTCGGGCACCATTGTGGCAATATTTTAGTGCTTCTTCGCCTCGCCAAGTCCCCGGCGATGTCAATTCTTTGAACTTTTTACATGCAAATTGTTTAATAAATCAGACGCCTAGGATGTCGGGCTTCTTCTACAACCCCACTTGTTGAAAGAAATCATTTACAAATTGGATACCTGGGAGAGAGAACTCCACAATGGAAGCCTCTGCGGGGTTGGGGGTTTCGGGGGGGGGGGGCAAGAGAATTTGTCACAGTGGTCAAATGGTTCTGTTCCATCACGGGAGGAGCATTAGAGGCAGTCATGCTATCGCTCTGCCAATGGGAAATGTAGGCATTATGCAAAACTGATCTTTGAGCCGGGAACTTGATTTCACGGCACTGTATATATGATGTCGGTGTATGGATATCTTGGGACACGGCTTAGAAGGCATGCTCACTGGGAGGCGTGGGAAGTGAGATCACGATTATACCTCTGTCTCAACCCCAGTCTCTCTGTCACTATGCTGCTAGAATGCCCCTGTCCCCCTTCAGGCTAGTACTCTCTAGGCATTGACGTATACAGTGGCTAACACTAGTACTGTAGCAGCAGTACTAGTGTTAGCCACTGTATACGTCAATGTGGTCATTTAGCAGATTCTAAGAGAGTGGTAAGTTAACACACTTAGTCTATGCAGGAATCAAACCCACATCTTTGGTCTCAAGGAACGAAGCCATCAGATCCATGTACGGTATTTGGATGATACTAATACACCAATTGACCTATACCACAGGCTAACCAGCCATTGGTAAGTCATCTGGTGACCAATTTAGTGGTCATGTCTGCCAACGACACATTCAGTGGACTAAGTGGTAACACTACAGGGTTATGCTAGTCAACCAACACAGGGCCCAAAGTCTCATTGCCCAATTGATGGTCATTTTAAAAGGATTGTAGATTTACAAGCCTGTCTTGGGTAGACTGGGAATGGATCAGCAACTGAATTAAGTGGTAAGACTGGAGAGTGCTGATGGATTCCTGCTGGCCACTCTGTTTAATTGTGGGACTTTGTGAGGCAAACTGGTTACGGGGGTGGATGGAGGGAGGAATAAAGGAGAGGGCTAAATGGTGAATGTTAAATATTGAAGTGGTTGCCGGGGGGCTAATGAAATTAACAATGCAAGTAAACAGCCTACTGTGTGTCTCTCCCTCCTTTCTCTTCTCTCATTGGCTCAAGAGAGAGAGAATATGTCTCACTCCTTTTCCCCCCTTCTTCTCCAGCGCAGCTTCTGCTACCATGCTGTATCACCTCAATATTACCATTCACTGTTCCTGGAGAGCCATCCTCCTGTAGGTTTTAACTCCAACCCTGTTCCTGGAGAGCTACTGTCCTGTAGGTTTTAACACCAACCCTGTATCTGGAGAGGTACCCTCCTGTAGGTTTTAACTCCAACCCTGTTTCTGGAGAGCTACTGTCCTGTAGGTTTTAACACCAACCCTGTATCTGGAGAGCTACCCTCCTGTAGGTTTTAACTCCAACTCTGTTCCTTTGATATTGACTAGCTCTATTTAACTTAACTGTGTCAATACAGGCTTCATTTCACTCTTGTTTTGGAGGTGTTGTGTGCTGTGCAGCTGGTGCTGGGGGTGGTTGTGTCTGAGGTCTTTCATGCTGAAGCCAGGCAGGCCTGGACGCTGTGGTTCCCCATGACTGTGCCTTCCCCTCCCCTGGAACAGGGCCGCTGTGGAGCGGGCTGGAAACCCAACTCGTTCCCATTACACATGCTTCCTGAGGGATAGCACCGGACAGCAGGCACCTAGCTCTCACACACAAGCACAGAGGCATGCGCACGGACGCACGCACACACTAGACACACGTTTTCCTACATGTGTGTACATGTTCCTTCTTTCTCTCGCTCATGTGTGCACTTGAACACGCGCTCTCTGTCTTACGCACACACACACACACACACACACACACACACACACACACACACCGGCAGGGCTGCCACCCAGGCCTGCACTGCTCCAGTTGGTTGATGGCATTGGCTTGGAAAGGGCCCAGCAGTGCCCGGTTGGAGCGCGCTCCTCTCCTGAAGAGGGACAGGCTCTTAGCAGCGTAAATCCTAGTGGACTGCTGCTCCTGTGAAAGGAGAGAAGCTTAACAAATCAATTTGGCCCCCATTAATAATCTGCTTTCCCCTCCTGTTGTCATTCCCGACTTACGAGTCTTTATTTAACGGCGGTAAATTGTGTCTTTAAACGGATGCATTTAAAGGGTCCGTCATTCTTTTTTATTTAATTTTTACATTTTAGTCTGTGAATATGGTGGATGTTATGCTTTAAAGGACCAAACACGTGCGGTTCAGCCCGACCCAGCGTTAAGTGTTGATTTTGTGGTGCCAAACCCAAAATATTTCGGCCATATTGTTTTCTTGCCGCCAGGCTTTTAGCATTATTCACCACTGTCGGTGGCAGCCATCTTGGCAGGTTAAGATTCAAATCCCCTCCCGAGAGTGTGCTCTGTTCCTAACATCAGCTTGGGGTTTGGTATCACCAACAGTCATTTTCACAGTCAGTTGTGCACATGAATATTCATGCGTTATATCGCTTGGCTGAATACGCAATCATAAACAAAAAACTGAGGGATTATTAGTTCATACGTTTTTTTATGTCCACTCTGTTTTTTTTTTTAACAGAGGGTTTACAGAGTGGACGGGGAGTAGTGAAGGAAAACGAGGGGCCTTGTTTTGAAGCAGGTGGTTTCTTATTGAAAGTTGTGATGCCAACTGTTTCTTTAGGGGGATGGCTGTTTAAGTAGGTCTCGTTCATGTGAACTGCATCAGTGGCCTAGAAAGGAAAGATTGATGTTGAGGTCAGTGTTACCAAAATGTTCTGCTTTCAACCATGTCTACAAAGCCTGACTAACTTGACGACATGATGACCATGTTTAGTCTTTTCAATTTTGAGATTTGTGCTTTTCAAATATATCATTACACCTCAAGGACTCATGCCATGGCTCCACAATGTCCCGGTATCCCATTGATAGCCGTTAACATTGTAGCTCTGATCAAAGCTAACGTTAGCTAGCATTGGCATTGATCTCATCTATTTTAACTGTGAGTCTCTAGTCTCCCATAGACACCAAAGTCTGTTGTTAGAATTTCTTTGAAATGAATCGCGCCTTGTCGAAGCGTGAGACGTTGCACGTTAATGATGATTTTACCTTGCAAGTGCTGTTTACACAGTGGGCTGTGTATCTGCTGTTTCATACAGGCCATTCAACCAGTATGCAAAGGATTGCTGCTCATATATGCACCTATGAACACAGAATTGACTTCAGGTGGGCAAAAGTTTGTTCTCAGTTCTTTGTCACCTAATTAACTGATGAACCAGTTCTTCTGCACTACATACCAATACTTAGATTGAATATAACCTAGAGAAGCAGAACCAATCCTCGCTCCAGAAAAGTCCAGAATATCCATCATACTCCATTTTGCCTCTCAATTCCCACCATAACCATCTTTCAAGCCCGGGATTGGCCAATGTTCTAGTCGCCTTGGAGACACTTCCTGTTCCCCTGATAAGGTGAAAACTAGAGCATGACGTTTTAGAACCCCCAACCCACCACCACCTCCAACCCCACATATCCATCTGGAGGGACAGCTGGGGTCAAGGGGCGTTCTGCCTCTTCAAATGGGGTGTAGGGGTTCAGTAGACAGTGTACAGTGTAGCCCTGATGTCTGGCTGTTTTTTTTTTTAAATTGGTCGCATAGAGCAACTTTTTGAAATGCAAGTTGACAAGTCCAAGTTGGAAAAGGAAATGTTGCACTCAAGTTCGCATGCGAATAACCTATTTTGGGGAATCTTGTTGACTCTTGCATACCTTGTGTTATTTGAGTGTAATGAAAAAACAATGCATGTCAAACAGGTGCTTCTGTGGAGGCACGACTCGCCACATGAACGGCATTTGCATTGTTTTGAAAGCAGCGGAGCCTGGCGCTTGAAAGTGTTGATTGATTTTGCAGACCCTGCTGTGTGTGTGTGTGTGTGTGTGGCTCTGTGTACAGTATCTATGAGTCTTGTCTGAGGAAAAGTTGTGTATGCGTGCGGAGGTGAGGTCAGCCAAGGCGGTTTCAATGTGCTAGCCAACCCGGTGTGCATGGTCTTCCCAACACTTGTAGTTTAAAACCGCAATGTCTGTCACTTAACCTAAGGCTACCCATAACTCCCCTGGCATCCCCTAATCCCTCATGGAATAACATTTATTTATTAGAGCTGAAATATCCCTACATCTCTCATCCCTCCTAATAGTGCTGGCCAACCGCTATTCCTACCTTTATGTGTTTTTAGCAGAGGATTAGTCTAGTGTTCCTGCTCACGCTCTTTTTCTCTCTTTGCCCCGCTACCCCCTTTCTATTTTTTAACTGAAACCTTTCACTTGCCAGTGTTGAAATTGAGGATTGGATTTTCACGCTACTTCAGACTACAGCAGAAATGAAGACGGCGCCATTACATTAAAAGCCTCTGTTGGGCCCCGGTCGAACGCCTGCTTTGACTGAAAACACTGAAGCCGCGCCGCGCGCCCCAGAGGAGCTGCTAGCGTCTGATGTTGATTTAGCTGTAGAGCCTTGGTTATTCCCGCATGCTTCCAAATCCAGTTAAAGCTGTGTTGAATTAATTTTTCAGGCCTCTATCTAAGAGAGAGAGAGAGAGAGAGGGAGAAAAAACTATTTCTTCAGAAGAAGAGAAGAAAAGGGAGAATGGCGATTTATAAAGCCATCACAATTCAACATGCTCCTTTTGAGGGGGAAGAAAAAATAAAATTATTTATTTATGAGATACACATATCAAGCAAGGTGGATGTCCTTACTCGAGCTAAGAACCACAAGCAAGCGCCTCTCAGCTTTGCCTGTACCCCGGCTCTCACACTGACTGGCTGACATCAAAACAAAAAAACAAACAGAAAAATAACCACTTCAGGTAATTGTCCCGATTCTCCAGAAAGGCTCGGCAATTCAGGGCCGCAATACAGGCTTCTATAGCGGACAGGTTCTTATGTTGTTAGCAAAGTATAGGATGGTGAATCATGGGCGAAGCCCCGACGTCAGGAACATGACATGAATACCTATGACTTACAATGTGATCAGCTGACTTCGGAGTGCATGCCTCCAATTCCAAGCCTACATGTATTCTCCTCGGAGGACAGAGACGTTTCAACCCACAAGGCCGCTCGATACAGACGTAGTTCTCTCATGTTGTGCTTGGATGACCCTCACATTACATTCCCCTTTGAGAGGTCATCGCTTCCGACTTGAGCAACTCTCCTCTTTATATACTGTACATCAGCATGTTTAGGTGAGGCAGGACTGTGCTTTCCCCATCTCAGTTCAAACCGAATGTTAAATCACCAGGAAGCATGTCAATGAGAAGTCAATGACCCATTCGGTGAGTGCATACCCTGTACTAATGTCCAATAGCCAATCCAGAAGCAGACTGACAACCCCTGCATGCACTGCAACTTCCACCCCACTATACGTTCACTCTAAAGAATACACAGCATTATACTGTAGCTGTTGTTTCCTTCCCCTTATTGGACGAACACTGACGACTTTATACAACCAGGTCAGGGACTCCGGTCCATTAGCTTGTCGTTTGTGGGTGATTGCGGGTGCCGGTATCCACTTACTCCCTGTTTTGCGTTTAATTGTTCTTAATGCAGTAGTGTGTGGAGACACCCCCCCCCCCCCCAAGTCAGACCTGCATGGATGGCTGCTCTACAGATAGACTAGAGGAAGACCAGAAGGACCCTCACTTCCCCATGTCACCAATCACACTTTATGGCCCAGGGGATAAGTTTGATCCCGGGTCTCTTGTGGCAACCCCCTTACTGCTCAGCCTCGCTTAAGGGTTAGACTTGGGTCTCCCATTATGCTAATAATTCTGCTAATGATGATCAGGGCCTTTTTTCCCGCTTCTTCTACTTAATAGGAGGGTACCTTTTACAAAATGTTTAGGTGGTTCCTGTGAGGGATTATTATGACTGACTACAGTCGAATACTACCTGTTGAACAACAACCCAACAACAAAAGTCAAATGAATTGAGATCAGATCTAATTAACCAGTCACCACATTCCTTCTGGCCCACCAGCAGAAAAAATATGCTTTGGGAATCTCTGGCACTGCCGTCACGCCTCTGCAGTCTGAAATGACTTTCCCTGTGGAGTTCAAAGGTCACCAGCTCTCGACAAGCCGCAGTGTTCGGCCCTGTTTCCCAAGGGAGCTTATACTCTGCAACGCAACTCCCCTACAGGAAAACAAATGGGTGGCCGAATGAGTCCTGTCACCTCGAGAGCTCCCGTGGAGCCCAAATCACCTGTGGAACCTTTATGGGCGTGTAGTTACTACACTCTGAGCTGGGGGCTATTCTAGTGCTGCACAGCTGAATGGGATGTCTTTATCATTCGAGGCAGAATGGAGGGTTGGGTTTATACACTGAGTGTACAAATCATGCTCTTCCCATGACATAGACTAACCAGGTCAATCCAGGTGAAAGCTATGACCCCTTGTTTTGATGTCACTTGTTAAATCCACTACAGTCAGTGTAGGTGAAGGGGAGGACAAATTTAAAGAATGATTTTTAAGCCTTGAGACATGGATTGTGTGTGTGTGCCATTCAGAGGGTGGATGGGCAAGACAAAAGATTTAAGTGCCTTTGAACGGGATATGGTAGTAGGTGCCAGGCACACCAGTTTGAGTGTGTCAAGAACTGCAACACTGCTGGGTTTTTCACGCTCAACCGTTTCTCGTGTGTATAAAGAATGGTCCACCACCCAAAGGACATCCAGCCAACTTGACACATCTGTGGGAAGCATTGGAGTAAACATGGGACAGTATCCCAGTGGAATGCTTTCGACACTCTGTAGAGTCCATGCCCCGACGAATTGAGGCTCTTCTGAGGGCAAAAGGGGAGTTCCTAATGTTTCAAATCAAATTTTATGTCACATGCGCCGAATACAACAGGTGTAGACCTTACAGTGAAATGCTTACTTACAAGCCCTTAACCAACAATGCAGTTTTAAGAAAATACCCCCCCAAAAAAGTAAGAGATAAAAGTAACAAATCATTAGAGCAGCAGTAAAATAACAATAGCGAAGCTATGTACAGGGGGTACCGGTAATTGAGGTAATATGTACATGTAGGGTTATTAAGGTGACTATGCATAGACAATAACAGAGTAGCGGCAGCATAGAAGAGGGGGGAGGCAATGCAAATAGTCTGGGTAGCCATTTGATTAGATGTTCAGGAGTCTTATGGCTTGGGGGTAGAAGCCTCTTGGACCTAGACTTGCGCTCTGGTACCGCTTGCCATGCAGGAGCAGATAGAACAGTCTATGACTAGAGTGGCTAGAGTCTTTGACCATTTTTATGGCCTTCCTCTGACACCGCCTGATATAGAGGTCCTGGATGGCAGGAAGCTTGACCCCGGTGATGTACTGGGCCGTACGCACTACCCTTGCGGTCGGAGGCCGAGCAGTTGCCATACCAAGCAGTGATGCAACCCGTCAGGATGCTCTCAATGGTGCAGCTGTAAAATCTTTGGTATATAGACTCAGTGTATACGGTGTGTGTGTGTGTGTGTGTGTGTGTGTATATATATATATACACTACCGTTCAAAAGTTTGGGCTTAAAATTACATCAAATTGATGAGAAATACAGTGTTACATATTGTTAATGTTGTAAATGACTAGGCAGTGTGTTCTAGTGACCATCTTAATCTTTATTTTTTTTGGCCCGTCTGAGATATGGCTTTTTCTTTGCAACTCTGCAAAGAAGGCCAGCATCCCAGAGTTGCCACTTCACTGTTGATGTTGAGACTGGTGTTTTGTGGGTACTATTTAATGAAGCTGCCAGTTGAGGACTTGTGAGGTGTCTGTTTCTCAAACTAGACACTCTAATGTACGTGTCCTCTTGCTCAGTTGTGCACCGGGGCCTCCCACTCCTCTTTCTATTCTAGTTAGAGACAGTTTGCGCTGTTCTGTGAAGGGATTAGTACACAGCATTGTACGAGATCTTCAGTCTCATGGCAATTTCTCACATGGAATAGCCTTCATTTCTCAGAACAAGAATAGACTGACGAGTTTCAGAAGAAAGTTATTTGATTCTGGCCATTTTATTTTGAGCTTGAACACACAAATGTGGAAAACCACACTACAGGCTGATCCAACGTAATGTCCTTAAAACAAGTCAAAATGAGGCTCAGTAGTGTGTGTGGCCTCCACGTGCCTGTATGACCTCCCTACAACGCCTGGGCATGCTCCTGATGAGGTGGCGGATGGTCTCCTGAGGGATCTCCTCCCAGACCTGGACTAAAGCATCCGCCAACTCCTGGACAGTCTGTGGTGCAACGTGGCATTGGTGGATGGAGCGAGACATGATGTCCCAGATGTGCTCAATTGGATTCAGGTCTGGGGAACGGGCGGGCCAGTCCATAGCATCAATGCCTTCCTCTTGCAGGAACTGCTGACACACTCCAGCCACATGAGGTCTAGCATTGTCTTGCATTAGGAGGAACCCAGGGCCAACCGCACCAGCATATGGTCTCACAAGGGTCTGAGGATCTCATCTCGGTACCTAATGGCAGTCAGGCTACCTCTGGCGAGCACATGAAGGGTTGTGCGGCCCCCCAAAGAAATGCCACCCCACACCATGACTGACCCACCGCCAAACCGGTCATGCTGGAGGATGTTGCAGGCAGCAGAACGTTCTCCACGGCGTCTCCAGACTCTGTCACGTCTGTCACATGTGCTGTGTGAACCTGCTTTCATCTGTGAAGTGCACAGGGCGCTAGTGGCGAATTTGCCAATCTTGGTGTTCTCTGGCAAATGCCAAACGTCCTGCACGGTGTTGGGCTGTAAACACAACCCCCACCTGTGGACGTCGGGCCCTCATACCACCCTCATGGAGTCTGTTTCTGACCGTTTGAGCAGACACATGCACATTTGTGGCCTGCTGGAGGTAATTTTGCAGGGCTCTGGCAGTGCTCCTCCTGCTCCTCCTTGCACAAAGGCGGAGGTAGCGGTCCTGCTGCTGGGTTGTTGCCCTCCTACGGCCTCCTCCACGTCTCCTGATGTACTGGCCTGTCTCCTGGTAGCGCCTCCATGCTCTGGACACTACGCTGACAGACACAGCAAACCTTCTTGCCACAGCTCGCATTGATGTGCCATCCTGGATGAGCTGCACTACCTGAGCCACTTGTGTGGGTTGTAGACTCCGTCTCATGCTACCACTAGAGTGAAAGCACCGCCAGCATTCAAAAGTGACCAAAACATCAGCCAGGAAGCAGGTCACCACCTGCAGAACCACTCCTTTATTGGGGGTGTCTTGCTAATTGCCTATAATTTCCACCTGTTGTCTATTCCATTTGCACAACAGCATGTGAAATTTGTCATTCAGTGTTGCTTCCTAAGTGGACAGTTTGATTTCACAGAAGTGTGATTGACTTGGAGTTACATTGTGTTGTTAAAGTGTTCCCTTTATTTTTTTGAGCAGTATATATATATATATATATATATGTGTATATATATATATATATATGTATATATATATATATGTATATATATATATATATGTGTGTGTGTGTGTGTGTGTGTGTGTGTGTGTGTGTGTGTGTGTGTGTGTGTGTGTGTGTGTGTGTGTATATACACACACACACACACACACACACACACACACACACACACACACACACACACACACACACAGTTGAAGTCGGAAGTTTACATACATCTTAGCCAAATACATTTCAACTCAGTTTTTCACAATTGCTGACATTTAATCCTAGTAAAAATTCCCTGTCTTAGGTCAGTTAGGATCACCACTTAATTTTAAGAATGTGAAATGCCAGAATAATAGTAGAGAGAATGATTTATTTCAGCTTTTATTTATTTCATCACATTCCCAGTGGGTCAGAAGTTTACATACACTCAATTAGTATTTGGTAGCATTGCCTTTAAATTGTTTAACTTGGGTCAAACATTTCGGGTAGCCTTCCACGAGCTTCCCACAATAAGTTGGGTGAATTTTGGCCCATTCCTCCTGACAGAGCTGGTGTAACTGAGTCAGTTTTGTAGGCCTCCTTGCTCGCAAACGCTTTTTCAGTTCTGCCCACAAATTTTCGGGAGGGTTGAGGTCAGGGCTTTGTAATGGCCACTCCAATACCTTGACTTTGTTGTCCTTAAGCCATTTTGCCACAACTTTGGAAGTATGCTTGGGGTCATTGTCCATTTGGAAGACCCATTTGCGACCAAGCTTTAACTTCCTGACTGATGTCTTGAGATGTTGCTTCAATATATCCACATAATTTTCCATCCTCATGATGCCATTTATTTTGTGAAGTGCACCAGTCCCTCCTGCAGCAAAACACCCCCACAACATGATGCTGCCACCCCCGTACTTTACGGTTGGGATGGTGTTCTTCGGCTTGCAAGCCTCCCCCTTTTTCCTCCAAACACAATGATGGTCATTATGGCCAAACGGTTCTATTTTTGTTTCATCAGACCAGAGGACATTTCTCCAAAAAGTATGATCTTTGTCCCCATGTGCAGTTGCAAACCGTAGTCTGGCTTTTTTATGCAGGTTTTGGAGCAGTGGTTTCTTCCTTGCTGAGCGGCCTTTCAGGTTATGTCGATATAGGACTCGTTATACTGTGGATATAGATACTGTTGTACCTGTTTCCTCCAGCATCTTCACAAGGTCCTTTGCTGCCGTTCTGGGATTGATTTGCACTTTTTGCACCAAAGTACGTTCAGCTCTCGGAGACAGAATGCACCTCCTTCCTGAGCGGTATGACGGCTGCATGGTCCCATGTTGTTTATACTTGTGTATTGTTTGTACAGATGAACGTGGTACCTTCAGGCGTTTGGAAATTGCTCCCAAGGATGAACCAGACTTATCGAGGTCTACCATTTTTTTTCTGCGGTCTTGGCTGATGTCTTTTGATTTTCCCATGATGTCAAGCAAAGAGGCACTGAGTTTGAAGGTAGGCCTTGAAATTCATCCACAGGTACACCTCCAATTGACTCAAATGATGTCAATTAGCCTATCAGAAGCTTCTAAAGCCATGACATCATTTTCTGGAATTTTCCAAGTTGTTTAAAGGCACAGTCAACTTAGTGTATGTAAACTTCTGACCCACTGGAATTGTGATACAATGAAATATAAGTGAATAATCTGTCTGTAAACAATTGTTGGAAAAATGACTTGTGTCATGCACAAAGTAGATGTCCTAACCGACTTGCCAAAACTATAGTTTGTTAACACGAAATTTGTGGAGTGGTTGAAAAACAAGTTTTAATGACTCCAACCTAAGTGAATGTAAACTTCCGACTTCAATTTCTCTCTCCAGAATGCATTTCTCTCTCCAGAATGTGCTTTCTCCCACCAGTTTGTGCACATTCATTGTTTCATAACTTCATTGTGTGAATTGTTTGCATTTGATTGTTAGTGTCTATCAAGTCCCCATTACATTTACCACAAGTAGTACATTTACCGTTAGTTCCTATCATTTCTAATCTACAATGTTTGTTACTTTGGTTACGGTAATTTCTGTTAATGCATTCAATATTATTATTCCAGTCTTCCCTTTATCATTGTCGGAGTGGACACATTGTTTGCGGAGTGCACGACCTACTGTATGCTACACTTGTGAGAAAGTCATTTTGCTTTATTTCATTCCGTTTACGAGTTTTGTCCAATTTAGTTATTGTCTTTAGTTTGGCGCGCTCCTGTCAAAGTTAAGTTAGGATGCGCATGCATAACAGTAGGCCAATGGGCTACCTGGCCTGCGTGTAAGTGTCAGCATATAAATGTGCCCATTTGGGGATCTGATTGATAGTATTTCTGATTGGCTTAACACACCACCACTAATGACCTGTGGAGCTTCGCAGTGATGTTTTCTTCACCTCAAACAGGAAAGCAAACAAAGTCTGTTTTTACGTCCATTGAGAATTACACTGTAATGTATTTGACAAATCTTTCCAGCTCTCTTCCTTTCGATAACCACTCAGCGTGAAAGAGAATGTAATGCTCTGATCCAGTGGAAACGTCATAAACAGGCCTACCTGATTACTTCTTATCAGTGCTGGACTTGGACTGAAATAGGTTCCGGTACTCATTTTGGGTGCTGGTACTGTTTCTATTTAGGTGCAGGAGCTCCACAATACTTGTGAGCTAATATTCTATAAGAGGAACAGGATTTCAAGCAGTAGAAAAGTTGAGGTGCCGGTCCTCAGCTCCAGTGAGCTCCTGCCCAAGTCAAAAAAATAAAAAATAAAAAGTTTCAAGTTGTTGCATAAAGGCCATGTGTAGCCAATGTGAGTTTTAGGCTATTTATTTTTATCAGGATATTTTCTACCTACAGGCTGCAATGTTTTTAGTTGTTGGCTTTATGTGGGCTATATTTACATAGATGGCAATATAAGTTACTTTTTAGGTTTGTCATTTTCATGTAGGTTTGGATAGAATTTAGATTATTCACATGACAATGATTTTGAGATATGAAGACGTTATTATAAATGAAACCGTTTCACGAAAATGTGCGTATGAAAACCATAACTAGCATGCAGATCGGTAGAAATGGTAAGATAAATTGACATTCCACATGAGAAAGGTTGCAGACTCCTCGTGTAAACTATTACCAGCAACTTCAGGAGAGTTCTCTTCTGGTTATCTAGATCTCTGGCGCCCTCGAGGCATTTGTCTTATTTACTTAATACCGTAAGCTCATTGCATATAGTTGATTTTATTTAAACACATAGGGTGTGTCTATATATGGAAAAAAATACATGTTTCAAAATTTTGATCAACTTTCGGTCGACCAAGATTTTTTGGGGGTTGGGGACATCCCTAATGTAAGGTCATGCTTCTCGCGACGTAAGATGTATTTACACGCCCTGCCTTTCCCAGAAACAGTGAGGCTCGGTGGTCGGCGAAAGGGCTTGTCTTTTCACGGATTGCTTTGTTATACTTGAGGTTCCAACATCCAGTATAAGTCCCAGGTTTTAGGGCCTTACCGAGAGTGCCAGGTGGCAGCACAGGCATAAAAACAGATTGCCCATCGCCAACTAAATAAAAGGGAATAAAAATCTGCCATAAAACATCTATAGATGGCAGCAGGCGTGGAGTATGATCTGGTTGGTGGGCGGCTGTAGTGATTTATTGCTGTTGTTGAGGTCAGCAACAAGTCCGCTGTTAGTATTTTGAACAGGTGGCGAGGGACAAAGAGGGCATTTCCCTGCCTGAAAAGGCCTGGATTCGAGCGGGATTTGTGTGTGTGTGTGTGTGTGTGTGTGTGTGTGTGTGTGTGTGTACACGCGTGTCTCTAATTTAGCTGCCTCCACAAGGACACAGGGAATCAAGCTGCTCTCTAGCCCTCAGCGACAGTCGCTCAGCAGTTCTACACACACACACACACACACACACACACATACGGTCGAAAGAGGCAGAAAGCGTTTTCTCTAAACGTGTCAACAGGATGTCGCGCTCACCCACTGGGCCTCCCATAAGATTGATATAAGATTGATAATGAACGATTGTCTCATTAACACAGCCTATTAGCCATGTCCACATGTGCGGTCCCATGAGTGTGGAGGGAGCTCGCTGAACGGACACACCACAATATGAAGACTAATTGTCTTTGAAGAGGGAGTCTGTATTCTCCCCTCTAATTTGTGCCTGGCCCACGGGCATGCCTTTAGTCTGCAATCATTTCAAGCAATTTTAGCCTCGTCTCATTTTCATGAACAAAGTGTCACGAGACTGCTCCGGAGTTCTGCTCAGTCCAGTTTCAACTTCCCCTTCCTGTTTGAGCCGGAGACAAGTAAAATGGATGTCACAGTGTTGCACCTGTTCCTGGCTCAACTTTGAAATCCACATGAAGAGGAAAAATAGCACTTTTATACTTTTATCTGTGGTTTCAGGCACAGGTGTTCAGGCTGTGCCAGCCAAGTCATGTTTTTGAGTCTCAACCAGAGTGGAGCCTCAGGTATGTGTTGTCAAAATACTCCAATTGAAATGCATTGCTATAAAGCGTGTGTGAAAGGCACCAAACATAACACCTGTCTTGGTATATCTTTTGAAATGTAAACTTAGATTGGATCCTTTTAGTAATTATAATGATACGTTCTACATATCATAATTCAGGAAAGCTGAGTTAAAGGTGGACTTAAACGGAGATATAAACATTTCCAGAAGACCTTTCATACCAATGCCAACAGATTATGGACAATCCCGGGTTGTTATTTTGTTTACACTGGTGCTCCGTAAGCGTCTGTGTATCTTTGTGTTAGGGAAACCAACGGGATATCTGAGGACATGGGCCACCCGTGACTTATTGACTTTTTCAAGGAAGTGAAGCCTTTGTTGTGCTTGTGTGAATTTGACCTCTGACTCGGCTGACCCCAGAAGTCAGATAATGAAATGCTGACAGACGACCAGCACCAGGAGATTAGAAGGAAAGTGAGCGAGGAAAAAAGGCTGCAGGGCTTTGTGTGTGTGTGTGTGTGTGTGTGTGTGTGTGTGTGTGTGTGTGTGTGTGTGTGTGTGTGTGTGTGTGTGTGTGTGTGTGTGTGTGTGTGTGTGTGGGGCTTGGGGTATTGCCACAACATATGGCCGTCAAGCTGTAAAATCACAAGCTTGAGCCGGACAGTTGGTCGATGGTGACTCTTGAACGTGAGACTAGCACAAGGTTTTGTCACGGGAGACGAGCAATATGCGCAAATAAGCATGAAAGAGATTTGATTGTGAGCTGTACTCTATCAGAATGTGGAGATAGTCTGGATCCCTGAGAAGTGTTGCCGTAAATCAAGGGAACCAATTTACAAATTTATCAATTGCAAAGTCAATGGGGTTCGCATTTGAAGAATTTGCTAATTTGAAACAAATTTCCCTTTTGAGCTCGTCCTCTTCTACATTTAACCCCCTGGAATGCTAATGTACACCACGTCTGTGGTGGCATGTTGTGCCTTTTACCGTCATTAAAGAAGATGCCTCCAAGCCGTCGAGAAAGTAAACCTCCCGATGAAATGGGAGTTCTCTTTTAAAACATTGGGTTTCTCGCCCAGCTAATCTGCTAGTGGTAGAATGTGGGTGTGTTGAAGAGTGACGCTCCTGGAGTGCTCGGGTTTGTTTACTGTGGGAGTTACATGTTAAGCTTTGAGATGTGTTTGAACGATGCGCTGGGCCCCTTTGAAGTTCCCCGATGGGGTATGGAGAGTTGTCAGCCCCGGGAACTCAACAGAGAAACGGTTATAGCTACCAGGATCAGGACAGGCACAAGTGCTTACGTGGAGAGTCTTGGTAGAAACTGCCAACATGTTTGGGAGTTAGTCGAGACTGTGCAGAGAGTGTGGAGCATCTTTTTAGGACCTCATAGTCCCAACCCCATACCGCGCATTTCGTGATTGACAAGTGCCTTTCAAGAGTGATGAGTTACCCCAGAGTTGCATGATACCAAGTCTTTTCAATTACGAGTAAGCAGCAGAATTCTACTGCCCTTACTTTGTTGAAGAATGACTGGAAGCAGTTAAAGCACAACTTTGATTCGGGAAACGAGCCTCAAATTCCCAGTGACGGTTTGGAGGCATGAAAGTACGCGCCACTGTGCGAGGGCACCGGCGAACAAGACCTCTACGGCTCCAGGCCCCCCGCGGTAATTTATGACATCCGTTCGGGGCTGTCATTACCTCTGTCGTTTTCTCCCCTGTTCAGTGAAGAGGAGAGACGGGGAGATAATTAATGCGTTTGCGAGTCCTCACCACTTCCCTGACACACTTGACTCTGTTTAATAAATGATGTCCCATATTTCCCTATTCATTATAATGTCATTAAGACATATTAAGCCCACCTGCTGCTTTAACCTTTAGCTCGCGCTTCCACAGGGGCGTCGGCTAGCCCCGGTCCTTGTTCTACACATCTCATGTGCTGTACCATTTAAATTACAGGGCCAACCAGAGGGCCGCTATGTAATAGGCCTGTTTAAAAATTAACGAGGACAACACGGCCACTCGCACCACTGGCGTCGAAGGATAACCCCCCCCCCCCCCCCCCCAAAAAAAAAGTGGGATCGCTTCAGCGACTTGCCGCAGCGTATGAAAGTCAACTTCAGAGCACCCTGGGTAGCTCAAACCTTGGAAGATTTTCTAGAAGATGTTGCTGACCCACTTTGAAGTGAGGACATGACAATCGATGCATATAGATATGTCAGAATGTACTATTTAATTATTGATTGGATGGCACTGTGTCAAACGCCAACACAACAAGCCTCTTTAGTGTTAAACGGACTCATCGGCAGCATGTTGCTTCTATTGGCCTGTGAGGTACCGCTGCGCGTGGGGGACGATTCAATGGAAAAGTAGCTTTTAAAGAGTAATTTATTACCACTTCTGCATTTAGAGAGATCAATCCTGCTGTGGGTTTAGTCAAGCATATCTATTCATCTTCC
Organism: Salmo trutta; assembly: GCF_901001165.1. Classification (NCBI taxonomy): domain Eukaryota; kingdom Metazoa; phylum Chordata; class Actinopteri; order Salmoniformes; family Salmonidae; genus Salmo; species Salmo trutta. The sequence continues at coordinate 13,134,303 of NC_042964.1, forward strand.
TGCTGTGATAAATGTCCTTTTTGGATTCTGTAAGTAATCCTACTGACGCAGGCCCAGGACCTGCAGAGCATACTGTAGCACCATCCATATACTGCATGCTGAGGTGAGATGAGGTATATGTGAGAGAGAGATGGAAAGTGAGAGGGGAAGAGGGAAAGAGTCTCTGTGAGTGGTGTGTGTGTGTGTGGTTTACTCCTGCCCTTGAATTGGTCAGGACCACAAAATGCTTGAGTCGTTTAACTGCTCATTATAACAGGCGGGCAGGTCTAAGGTCTGATCTCCAATTCCCTATTCAGACCTTAATCATTGCAAGCTAAAAAACCTAATCTGTCTCCAGATCAGTGGCCAGGGATTCATTTGATCTACAACCCCCCCCCCCACCCCCAAACATATTGTGCAGGAGCCCATTTGCTGTAAATTGCTGCAATTAATCGTTAAGTCAAACAGGAACCTGTATTATATCTGAATATATGAGTTCAGCCGTTCTTGGGATCTTAAAAGGTGCAATTTGCAGACATTGCTCTGCCATTTCTTGTTTGCTAAAATTCTAATTGTTTCCTAATTTCGGTTTGTGAGAAAATAAGCAATGACAAAGGATGCATATAGATGTGTAGAGAATCTTATATGTGCGTATGCTGTAGATATAAATATTTTTAGAGAATTGCTCTACCATCTAAACCACTGAAATGTATTTTCAATAATCAACCCAAAATATTGTATTTTGAGCTGTTTGAAGCTAGTGGACAAAATGGAAAGTAAAAGACACAAAAATGAAGCTTAAGAACGGAAAGTATAGAAATGGCACACATAAAACAGCTTAGACTTGCTTTCAACAAGAATGGCAGATCTATAACTCACATCTCTATGTGCATTTGGTTGGGCCGCCTAAAAAGTTACATACAGTGCCTTCAGAAAGTATTCACAACGGCATGGAGCTAAGCACAAGCAAAATCCAAGAGGAAAACCATGTTCAGTCTGCTTTCTACCAGACACTGAGACATGAATTCACCTTTCAGCAGGAAAATAACCTAAAACACAAGGCCACATCTACACTGGAGTTGCTCACAATGAAGACCGTGAATGATCCTGAGTGGGCAAGTTACTTTTGACTTAAATCTACTTGAAAATCTATGGCAAGATCTAAAAATGGTTGTCTGTCAATGATGAACAACCAATTTGACAGAGCTTGAAGAATTTTAAAAAGAATAATGGGCAAATATTGTACAATCCAGGTATGCAAAGCTCTTAAGAGACTTACTGAGAAAGACTCAAAGCTGTAATCGCCGCCAAATGCTTGTGTAAAGGAGATTTCAGTATTTAATTTTCAATAAATTAGCAAACATTCTAAAAACATGTATTCACTTTGTCATTCTGGGGTATTATGTGTAGATAGGTGAGAAAATAAATACATTTAATCAATTTTAAATTCCGGTTGTAACTTGAATACGTTCTGAAGGCACGGTGTTCTATCTTTAATGAGAACTGCTCCCTCTGGAGAGCCAGTTTTGAAAAATTCTACGTATATATTTCAATGTCTCCCACGATTCTTTATTAGAGCGGTGATAAACAATTAATCACAAATTTTTTATGTGCCAGAAAATCAAAGAGGCCAAACTTTTCCCCTCTCAACTAGTTTGATCACTTCATATCTTTTCTGTTGGGCTTTTTTCCCAAGTCTTTCACACTTTCTTCCAGAGGTGAGATGATCTGTCTGTTCCTGGCTGTACTATATGATCTGAGAATGCTTTTCAACTTCGCCCAAGGACCGCCGCTGAAAAAAAAAAACCCGGCCAGGCTCAAATCAGCGCAACTCAAATCTTCTTAGCATACCTTGAGTTTCTCATTTAAAAAGTGCACTGCTACTGAATATTACATCTGTTGGATAGTTTTGTCAAAGATCAAGTGCTGTAGGACACCATCAATGAGAATCTGCTAATAAAGGTGCAGCAATGTACTGTACCAGGCTCCATATTTAAATAAGCCAAATCACATTCTCTGGACCATGAAAGACTGTGATTGAAAGTATCGGTTTAGCCTTCGGAGTGCAGAGTCCAACGAGAGTATACTGTGGATGGCAGGTAGCCTAGCGGTTAGTGTTGGTCCAGTAACCGAAAGGTCGCTGGTTCGAATACCCAAGCCAACAAGGTGAGCAAGGCACTTAAACCTAATTTTCTCCTGGGGCGCCGTACTACTATGGCTGACCCTGTAAAACAATACATTTCACTGCACCTATCCGGTATTTATTTGGCAATAAATATATATTTGTGCGTTTATTTATGGGGTTCAATGCACCGTTGGGGCTTCCTCCCTGATGCCCTGAGATGAATTTGCATCTGAAATATGTACCCTCAATAGACCCCCTCTCTCTGTTCTTTTTTGAGCGAGATGAAAGGCAGAATGGAGCGCCTCCCTGGCACTAGGCGTTGGCATCACTGTGCGCCCACAATACTGGCTGCCGGTGTTTCTGAGTGAAGTTACCCCTCTCTCTCTCTGTATCTTGTCTTTCGATGGGCAGAGACGAGGCGTGGGGGGAGCTTACATTTAGGAATAATTTACACGAAGCATCAAATTACCTTTACCCTACCATTACCCTTCTGTTGCCATGTGGCATCCCTGCCAAACGAGTCAAACTGGCCTCCTATTTTCACCAACTGCCCCCTGTGAAATGAAAAGATCCAAATTATTTTCCACATGCTTCGAGTCCGAGAGGAACACTACTTCATCTGGTTTGGCGCTCCTGATTTTGGCAGTCTCTGAAATGAATCATTTTGGTGGAATCCCGGGCATATCATAATCATGGCCTCCAATCTGTTTCGGGGGCTGCTGCCTAGCTCACTAACAAATCGGCCAATAGTTAGCCCCATATGTCCGCGCCTTTGTTTGGATCACAGAGTTGGTATTTATATCCCTGCGTTTTGATGGTAGCCAGGCGCTGCGGATTGTCCCAGATTTCATCAAATCGGTGGTACATTACCCAATATCAGTCTGTGCTGAATATTTCCATGCATATTTCCATCTCCCCATCCGTATGAAATTATGATGCTGTATATGATACCATTACAGTACACACTGTATCGTTTAAACTGGCAGAGCCTTCAGCACCATACATCACCACAAACAGTGCATTGGGAAAGTTTTCAGACCCCTTCACTTTTTCCACATTTTGTTACGTAACAGCCTTATTGTACAATTGATGAGGAAAAACACGATTTAATCTAAACACAATACCCCATAATGACAAAGCAAAAACAGGTTTTTAGGAATGTTAGCAGATTTATTACAAATAAATGAATAAAATCACATTTACATAAGCATTCAGACCTTTTACTCAGTACATTGTAGAAGCAGCTTTGGCAGCGATTACAGCTTAGAGGCTTCTTGGGTATGACGCTACAAGCTTGGTACACCTGTAATTGGGGAGTTTCTCCCATTCTTCTTTGCAGATCCTCTCAAGCCATGTCAGGTTGGATGGGGAGCGTCGCTGCACAGCTATTTTCAGGTCTCTCCAGAGATGTTCGATCGAGTTCAAGTCCGGGCTCTGGCTGGGCCACTCAAAGACATTCAAAGACTTGTCTTGGCTGTGGTTAGGGTCGTTGTCCTGTTGGAAGGTGAACTTTTGCCCCCAGTTTGATGTCCTGAGTGCTCTGGAGCAGGTTTTCATCAAGGATCTCTCTGTATTTTAGTCCGATCATCTTTCCCTCGATCCTGACTAGTCTCCCAGTACCCTCCACTAAAAAACATACCCACAGCATGATGATGCCACCACCATGCTTCACCATAGGGATGGTATTAGCCAGGTGATGAGCAGTGCCTGGTTTCCTCCAGACTTTACACTTGACATTCAGGCCAAAGAGTTCATTCTTGGTTTTATCAGTCCAGAGAAGTCTGAAAGTCCTTTAGGTGCCTTTTGGCAAACTCCAAGTGGGCTGTCTTGTGCCTTTTAGTGAGGAGTGGCTTCCGTCTGGCCACTCTACCAAAAAAGGCCTGATTGGTGGAGTGCTGCAGAGATGGTTATCCTTCTGGAAGGTTCTCCCATCTCCACAGAGGAACCCTGGACCTCTGTCAGAGTGACCATCTGGTCACCTTCCTGACCAAGGACCTTCTTCCCCGGAAGAGTCTTGGTGGTTCCAAACTTATTCTATTTAAGAATGATGGAGGCCACTGTGTTAATGGGGACCTTCAATGCTGCATACATTTTTTGGTACCCTTCCCCAGCTCTGTTCCTCGACATAATCCTGTCTCTGAGCTCTACGGACAATTCCTTCGACCTCATGGCTTGGTTTTTGCTCTGACATGCATTGTCAATTGTGGGAACTTATATAGACAGCTCTGTACCTTTCCAAATCATGTCCAATTAATTGAATTTACCACAGGTTTCCATTTACCACAGGTTTCCATAATTTCAAGGATGATCAATGGAAACAGGATGCACCTGAGCTCAATTTTGAGTCTCATAGCAAAGGTTCTGAATGCTTATGTAAATAAGGTATTTCTGTTTTAAATGTTTTATACATTTCTAAGAACTTGTTTTATCTTTGTCATTATGGGGTATTGTGTGTAGATTAATGAGGAACATGTTAGAATAAAGCTGTAACATAACAAAATGTGGAAAAAGTGAGTACTTTCCGAATGCACTGTGTATTATTCATGGTTATATATGTTCCCATAAATGACAGCAAATATACCGTTGGGTGTGAAGCTCATGGGTGTGAAACTGCCCCAGCACCCCACTTCCCTATTTTAGCCAGAATAGCCTTCCATTGTGGTCACTGCCTATAAGACAGCTGCATTACCTCGTGTCTTTCTGTCACTCAACAACTGCTTCAGTGTTAGCCAACCCCCCCCCCCCCCCCCCACGAGCGTCGCATTCATTAAACATGACAACTGACTTCGATGTGAGGAAGCCTAAGTTTTCCTTTGGTATCAAACACAAAAGCTTTGTGCCTCCCTGCACACTAGGTTTCTCTCTCTCTCTCTGTGTGTGTGTGTGTGTGTGTGTGTGTGTGTGTGTGTGTGTGTGTGTGTGTGTGTGTGTGTGTGTGTGTGTGTGTGTGTGTCTTGCCGCCCATTTTAGAGGAGCTCTGACAGTATCACACACCCAATAAAAGACCACCTGTTCCTAGTGTGCTAACCTAATCCGGCCTTGCCACTGTTCCCAACGGTATTTCTCCCTGTGTCACGTTCCATCGGCCCCTCTAACACTCGATGGCAAAACCCCGGCCGGGTTGTTAACCGAGCACCCCTGACATGCATTGTGACAATTTCACACCCAGTCATAATCCAGGTGACACCGGAATCTCTGGTCTTTTTAATTGCTTTGTACGTTTTATATTTTGTCCCCTTTTTTTTGAACATGTTGTGGGAATAGAAAGTGCATTTAAATAGTTTCTTAGCCTACCTGTCTATCTACCAGACTGGCTGCCATTACTTATAATTATACAATGCATTGTTGAATATTTGTTTGAAGGGCTTTCTAGAGCGTGCATTTTTAATGCACAGTATAATTGAACGGTATAATTCAATGGCTATGAAGTTCATTCTTAAAAATTATATTTTTGAGCTGCTTTTGAAAGCAAACATCGGATTGAAAACATAATTCGCATTGTTGAATTAGATTTTCATAATAACAAGCTAGGATGGTGGTTTGGTTAGCTCAGCTAGCAAGTCTGTTTTGTTACCAAGGCAACTACTGTAGCTATGTAGCTAGGTAGTAAACTTGCTAGCTACTTCAGTGGATGTTGTCACATTTCAACTGGCAAATTAATGCATTTCTAGCTGCAAATATGTTCATTTATAGCCATAGTGTAAAACTGATAATCAATTCAAGGCTCTATGCATTCTCTGGAAAATAATGCAATTCTACATTGTAGAATAATAGTGAAGACATCAAAACTATGAAATAACACATGGAATCATGTTGTAACCCCAAAAAATGTATAGCCACCCTTTCTTTACCTTGATGTCTTCACTACTATTCTACAATGTAGAAAATAGTAAAAATAGTAAATAGTAAAAATAAAGAAAAACCCTTGAATGAGTAGGTGTTATTAATCTTTTGACTGGTTCACAGTAACATTTTATACGTTCTTAAAAATATGGGTTTTGGAGGACAAGAGTAGGAGAAATCAGCCGTGTCAGAAAACCCCAACATTTCACAAACCCAATACATAGGTTCATAACAAACGACTGTAGTTAAAGGCATCATTCAGTTTGTTGAATCAGCTTGTCTCCCTTTAATACTGTTTTCTAGATGTACTTTTAGAGTGGTATTGAAGTGCTATAAATTGAGGTATAGATTTCCCTGTCTCTTTGAGCTGGGAATAAGATCATTCGGATGAGTTTTTGAAAGGGCCCAGGTTATACGTTGGCCTTTTTACACTGAAAAAATCAACTTTGGCCAGTTTCAAGTCTTTTTCAGTCAGCCATTCACCGCAAACATTTACAGCTGAATATATGTGCAGGGAGAAACCACCTACCAGACTGCCAAGAGTTCTCTAAATTGATATGCATTTAATGAATTACTACAAAACCGCTACTAATCTCATGCATATTGAAAGCATCTTGTCTTTTGAACCGAAATTAAGGGTCTTGGCCAATCAACTTGTGTTAACCGCTTTAGGGAGGGAGCCACTATGTTTGAAAGGCTTACAGGGACAGCAGACACACACAAAAACGAGATACCTCAACACCTAAACACTGGATACCCAAACACTGGATACCTCAACACCTAAAGACTGGATACCACAACACCTAAAGACTGGATACCACAACACCTAAACACTGGATACCTCAACACACAAACACTGGATACCACAACACACAAACACTGGATACCACAACACACAAACACTGGATACCACAACACACAAACACTGGATACCACAACAACTAAACACTGGATACCACAACACCTAAACACTGGATACCTAAACACCTAAACACTGGATACCACAACACACAAACACTGGATACCACAACACACAAACACTGGATACCACAACACACAAACACTGGATACCTAAACACTGGATACCACAACACCTAAACACTGGATACCTCAACACCTAAACACTGGATACCTAAACACTGGATACCTCAACACCTAAAGACTGGATACCTCAACACATAAACACTGGATACCACAACACACAAACACTGGATACCACAACACACAAACACTGGATACCACAACACACAAACACTGGATACCACAACACCTAAACGCTGGATACCACAACACCTAAACACTGGATACCTAAACACCTAAACACTGGATACCTAAACACCTAAACACTGGATACCACAACACACAAACACTGGATACCACAACACCTAAACACTGGATACCTAAACACTGGATACCACAACACCTAAACACTGGATACCTAAACACTGGATACCACAACACCTAAACACTGGATACCTCAACACCTAAACACTGGATACCTCAACACCTAAACACTGGATACCACAACACACAAACACTGGATACCTCAACACACAAACACTGGATACCACAACACACAAACACTGGATACCACAACACACAAACACTGGATACCACAACACACAAACACTGGATACCACAACACACAAACACTGGATACCACAACACACAAACACTGGATACCACAACACACAAACACTGGATACCACAACACACAAACACTGGATACCTAAACACATAAACCCTGGATACCACAACACCTAAACACTGGATACCACAACACCTAAACACTGGATACCACAACACATAAACACTGGATACCACAACACACAAACACTGGATACCACAACACACAAACACTGGATACCTAAACACATAAACCCTGGATACCACAACACCTAAACACTGGATACCTAAACACATAAACACTGGATACCACAACACACAAACACTGGATACCACAACACACAAACACTGGATACCACAACACCTAAACACTGGATACCTAAACACTGGATACCACAACACCTAAACACTGGATACCACAACACACAAACACTGGATACCACAACACACAAACATTGGATACCACAACACACAAACACTGGATACCACAACACACAAACACTGGATACCTAAACACTGGATACCACAACACCTAAACACTGGATGCCTAAACACTGGATACCACAACACCTAAACACTGGATACCTCAACACCTAAACACTGGATACCACAACACACAAACACTGGATACCACAACACACAAACACTGGATACCACAACACCTTAACACTGGATACCACAACACCTAAACACTGGATACCTCAACACCTAAACACTGGATACCACAACACACAAACACTGGATACCACAACACACAAACACTGGATACCACAACACCTAAACACTGGATACCTAAACACTGGATACCACAACACCTAAACACTGGATACCACAACACCTAAACATTGGATACCTCAACACCTAAACACTGGATACCACAACACACAAACACTGGATACCACAACACCTAAACACTGGATACCACAACACCTAAACACTGGATACCTCAACACCTAAACACTGGATACCACAACACACAAACACTGGATACCACAACACACAAACACAACACCTAAACACTGGATACCTCAACACCTAAACACTGGATACCTAAATACTGGATACCACAACAACTGTAATGCCAAAATGGAAGCATATAACCCAATTGTTGAAAACAAATTTATAATCCAGATTAAACACAACTCTTTCAGGAAAATGTAAAAGGCTCCTCAACCTGAAAAGGAAGTAGGCATATCAATTCCCCCTCACAAATTCAAAACAGAACAATTGAGAGCTGCCTTGCCAATATAACGGAATGTGTGTTGATCGGTGCAGGTTAACCCTTCGACCCAGAATTGAGAAATCCTGACACAGTCTAAACACAGCGTACTGAAGAGATGTAGGAACAACCTACTCCAAATGTTTTTGGCAATCTCTCTCTCATGGGGTCCTTCCTAACCCCTCCTCAACCTACCATCCACCCCTTAGCCAGCAGTGATCAATACCAGGAATCAGGCCATTACGCTCTTTGAAAGCGCTACATTGCGCCAATCGATATGTTATTATTTTTCATGTATTTTTCCCTGGTCTAGGGGAGCTCTTCCAGGTCTTCAGTGGTCCAATGATCCCCCTTCCCTCCAGCTCCACATGTCTTATATCTGGACTTGGGCCTCATTTGCATGTCTCTTGCATCTTGTGGTGTGTGTGGGTTTCCTAAGTGAAGGATATCGCTGAACCCTTTCTGTGAATCTGTTAGTTTGGAATGAAATGAGGTCCGCCAGGATTGGGTTGTACTGTATGTGCAGAGCATTGTCTCTTTGGGGATCGGGGTGAGGTAGTTATGTGTAGCTATAGTCATACCTCAATTGGCACAACAGAGGTGCAAGGTAATGAAGCATACATGGGGAAAATGCAATAATTTCTTCCTTCATTAATTAGGTGTATTTATATCACTGTTTTCACAAAGTTGATTTCCAATGCTTCCTTATTAGCCTCCAGTGAACATTATAGACATCCTGAACAGTATGATTGACAGGTCAGTGAGGAGAGTATCATTTGGTATTGATCAGAGGAGATTGGGTTCTACATAAATACAGTTGAAGTCGGAAGTTTACATACACCTTAGCCAAATACATTTAAACTCAGTTTTTCACAATTCCTGACATTTAATCCTAGTAAAAATTCAGTTTATTTTAGGATCACCACTTTATTTTAAGATTGTGAAATGTCAGAATAATAGTAGAGACAATGATTTATTTCAGCTTTTATTTCTTTCATCACATTCCCAGTGGGTCAGAAGTTTACATACACTTAATAAGTATTTGGTAGCATTGCCTATAAATTGTTTAACTTGCGTCAAACGTTTTGGGTAGACTTCCACAAGCTTCCCACAATAAGTTGGGTGAATTTTGGCCCATTCCTCCTGACAGAGCTGGTGTAACTGAGTCAGTTTTGTAGGCCTCCTTGCTCGCACACGCTTTTTCAGTTCTGCCCACACATTTTCTGGAGGGTTGAGGTCAGGGCTTTGTGATGGCCACTCCAATACCTTGACTTTGTTGTCCTTAAGCCATTTTGCCACAACTTTGGAAGTATGCTTGGGGTCATTGTCCATTTGGAAGACCCATTTGCAACCAAGCTTTAACATCCTGACTGATCTCTTGAGATGTTGCTTCAATATATCCACATAATTTTCTTTCCTCATGATGCCATCTATTTTGTGAAGTGCACCAGTCCCTCCTGCAGCAAAGCACCCCCACAACACGATGCTGCCACCCCAGTGCTTCACAGTTGGGATGGTGTTCTTCGGCTTGCAAGCCTCCACTCTTTCCTCCAAACATAACGATGGTCATTATGGCCAAACAGTTCTATTTTTGTTTCATCAGACCAGAGGACATTTCTCCAAGAAGTATGATTTTTGTCCCCACGTGCAGTTGCAAACCGTAGTCTGGCTTTTTTTATAGCGGTTTTTGAGCAGTGGCTTCTTCCTTACTGACCGGCCTTTCAGGTTTTACTGTGGATATATATACTTTTGTACCTGTTTCCTCCAGCATCTTCACAAGGTCCTTTGCTGTTGTTCTGGGATTGATTTGCACTTTTCGCACCAAAGTACGTTCAGCTCTAGGAGACAGAATGCGTCTCCTTCCTGAGAGGTTTGACGGCTGTGTGGTCCCATGGTGTTTATACTTGCGTACTATTGTTTGTACAGATGAACATGGTACCTTCAGGTGTTTGGAAATTGCTCCCAAGGATGAACCAGACTTGTGGAGGTCTACATTTTTTGTCTGAGGTCTTGGCTGATTTCTTTTGATATTCCCATGATGTCAAGCAAAGAGGCACTGAGTTTGAAGGTAGGCCTTGAAATACATCCACAGCTACACCTCCAATTGACTCAAATGATGTCAATTAGCCTATCAGAAGCTTCCAAAGCCATGACATCATTTTCTGGAATTTTCCAAGCTGGTTAAAGGCACAGTCAACTTAGTGTACGTAAACTTCTGACCCACTGGAATTGTTATATAGTGAAATATAATTGAAATAATCTGTAAACAATTTTTGGAAAAATTACTTGTGTCATGCACAAAGTAGATGTCCTAACCGACTTGCCAAAACTATAGTTTGTTAACAAGGAATTTGTGGAGTGGTTGAAAAACAAGTTTTAATGACTCTAACCTAAGTGTATGTAAACTTCCGACTTCAACTGTAGCTGCAAGTTTGTTTTATTTAGTGTAAATTAAACTTCCATTATGGCGCCGGCTCTTAATGTATGTTTTCAGGGCCGTGTTCTTCTTTAATCTTTATGGGCAATCACAGCAAGATGAAACGCACATTAACTCTCATCGCAATAAAGCATCTGATGTATTCCAGAGGCCGTGCGGAAGCCAGGTGCGATCGGAATGCCTGCGTGGCGCCCCACGCTGTGTCTAAAATGTATGGAGCGAGTTAAGGGGAGATACTCATTTTAATATAAATGAGCTCTTTATAATGACGTTAGGATCCCTCTGCACAGCAGGAGGGATGTGGGGGAAGAGACGGAGAACAGGCGCCAATTAGTGAACGACAGTTTGGTGATAAATCATCTGTAATTAAACACTATGGCAAATACGGACCCAAAGCTGGGGGTGCCCATCTTGGTGGTCTTAGTTAAAGTAATGAACGTGCCCGAGCTGATTGGAGAGAGTGGCGCAGTCTAGCACTACCCCTAAACGCCAAAGACGTGGGCGATACGGCGCCTCTGATCAGATACCCCCGGGTTAAGCCCCTGCGTTCATTAATCAGAAGCTCATGATGATAGATCTTTCCCATTTGGCTCCTTAAACGTCTCTCTATATGTTTTAGATGTCTACCTCTACTGTCTCTCAGGCAGCCCGGGACAGAGATGGTGGATGAATGAAGATTGTTCACTCAGGCCCGTTTTCCCATTCAATAAATATTTTTTTGTCAGTTTCGGTCTACTTAACTGGGTGTGTCTCCCATAGACACCATTGCAATAGCAACTGGGTCTGGTCTACTTAGTTCATTGACTTTTATTGAACCAGGAAGAAAAAACACTGAGTGGGGTTTCTCGCTTCCTCTTCTCTTCCCAGGCCTCTGTGCCGGCTCTCGCTCCTGGTGAAAGATGAATTGCTCTTGATCAAAGTCGTTGCCGTGCCAGCCGCTCCGCTCGCAATGGACTTGGAACGGAAAGGGTGGATGGGGGAAGAAGGAAAAAAGACGACACAAGACCCGCCGTTATCTTGTCGCTCTTGTCCCTCGTTGCGGGAAATTTAATTATTCTGTTTTTATTTTCCTGCGTTGATTAGGAGGAGCAAGACTTCAATGTCAAGCGCGTGGGTCTTCGACAAGGCTGAGCACAAATGCTGTCACAAAGTAGCAATTGAAGCAGGGGCCATGGCTGCCTAATAGAGAAAGAGTATAAATCTGAGAGGACAAGTGACGGAGATTAATTCTGGCCCAGCCTGCAGAATAACATCCCTACACCAACTTCCTGATAAAGCCGCCAATGTGGCACCATGCATGGTCCAATAATAAAAATGCATTACTTAACACCCCTTTGAGACCCTGATAGCAGAGAGGACGGGGTGCCTTGCGAAGTCTACCTGCACAAATTATAGTATAGTACAACCACATTGCATCTGTATTAGTTTTTAACAACCTGCATCAGTCATTCAGGCACTAAACATTCATTATGTGCCTTAGTATGATGTAATGTATCTACCACACCACCACCTCGATGTCTGGGTCGCTCCATCAAATACCATTATAGTCCAGAGAAACGATCAGTTAAAGATGCTCTTGTCTCGCCTGAAGCTCACTGGATGAAGTGAGAAAAGGAGCCTATGTTTTTCTGTTGGATCACATTAGAGTGGGCCCTTTGAAACCTTCCTCCACTTTTCTTCCCAGCTATTGTGCTGATTAACATACTTCCCCATTCCGGGCCTGAATTGAGACAAATGCCCTCAGAAAGCCGGCCTGATTGTGTACTCCTAGATTAAATGTGACGAGTGGCTCTCCGAAGACCCAACATTTGAGTTTTTCGTTGCGGAAGTCCCTCGCCGGCGCATTTTGTTGTATCATTCCCATAAATCTCTCCTGATGATAATCTGATTTTGCTGGTGGTTTATTCACCGTGCGACAAAAAGAGAAAGAGGGGCTTTTCATGGAGCGTCTGTCTGGCAGTGAAAGTGCCACCGGGCAGTGTGTCAATCAGCTTGGAAAGGAAGTGCCATTATGTCCCACTCTACCCCGCGGAGCAAGACAATATCGCAATTTGATCGCGCAAACTCTTCCACGCGTCCCTCTTTTTTTTACCGTCCCCCAGTCTCCCCCCCCCACTTTTATTTACACCGGCTCGGGCCCCTAACAATCTGCATTCCTCACTCTTTAATTTACCAGGCAAATTACATTTTCTAATTAATACGTTTGCCTTTCCTAATGCTCCAACAGGAGAAGATAAATGCATCTTTGTACTGAGAGTCTTTGATTGCTTGCTTTTAAAAGAACGAGCCCCTTCGTCGACAGTGAAGCCTTTAGGCACCGGCTTCAAATAAAACCAGCGCGGGTGTGCATCCCTCAATATACCACGAGATGTAATGTACCACTGCTCCCAATCATACCTGGACAAATGAGCATTTTCAAGTGCAGACCTGTCACACGTGACAGACACTGCAGCGGCTTACCAACGTTAAATGCTGTATGAATAGCAGTCCTCGAAGTGAGTAAGGTATACAATGATTATTAATAAGCTGCAGCCACTTGATACTGCACATCAATCATATTTAATTCTATCTCTATTTCATATAAATCGTACTGTGTTACCAAAGCGGCACATTCACATAGATATGACAGCATTTTCCTTATGAATACTCAAAGCCTCATCAGACTGTTCTTTGGAAGCTACGTTAGTATCGACACGTCCCTTTAAGAATGTACAGTGTCACAAAATTGAGATGGGGGGGGGGGGGGGGTGAAATGTGCCCACCCAGTTCTGATCATGTCTGTGTCTGCAGTATTCTGAAAAGGCTTTAATTGGGGACCATCAGGTTATCAGGCCGAAAATAAATCTTCAGAGAAGTAATCAAACCTTGATGAAATAAAGGAATGTGTTAAGTCCGGTGCAGATAGAGTTGACCTCAGCCGATAGCCACGCGCAGATAAAAAACTAATCCAGGCTTATTAACATTAGCATATTAAGCGCCTGAAAGAGTGAAATAAACATGCAAATGTGACAGATTGGAACAAAACAAGAATCTGGCAAATGGAATCACTCGGGTACTTACAAGATTTCTGAGAGGATGCTTATGCACTCTGATCCACATCGAGAAATGACATCTGATCGACTTGAAATGGCTCGTGATTCGTCTTGGTCAGACTCGCTGTTCAGACTCTTGAACATGTCATATCATAAGGTGTCGATGAGAGGCTTTCTTTCGACGGACTTTCATGGTTTGATTTGATATTATTTAGTTGTGTAACAGTGATTTTAACGTTTAAAGGTAGTTGCTCTGTTTTGGCTGGTTGTTTTGTATTGCAGTGAGATTACGGTAGAGGTGGCCTATTGAATGAGATGATAAGTCCCAGGTTTGACAGAAGGTACACTCTAGTTCCGTCTGACCTCACGTGACATGCAGTATTTGTTCAGATGATCCATTCACTCAGCATTGTTGTCCTCGCCAGCACAGTAAGCCCTGTCATGTTAACATTATGATAAACTATCTTTATTTGCCTCTCAAACATGAGAAACCTAGGAATTTCAGTATATTTTTCTATATAAAAAAACATACAACTAATTCGATGCGGCGGTGAGAACTCCAGCATCTCCAGTGTTTGGGACCTTGTGTGTCTGCGCATGAACAAAGAGGAGGGAAGGACATCTTTTTATCTAATCTCTCCATCCATCTACCTATCACAGTGCCACCATCACCAGAGGCAACCTTTCATTAGTCGCAGAATGACGCAACACACGAACAGGCACTATCTAGCACAGATCTTGTACGTTTTCTTTGGAAATGGACGAGGCCCTCCTAAAGGTCTAGTAAAGAGCGGGGGGGGGGGGCATGCTGCACTGAGTTGATATCATTTAGATCTCTCCATGTGTTTCCCCTTTAGTGAGCTCAGAGGGCATGTTAGCTGCAGGTTCATCAGACCTCCATTGTGGAGCAGCTTGCCGATAAAGGCTTTAGAGGGGGTTGAAGAGGGGGGCTGTGCTTTTCCCATTTACTAGTAGGGAGGGGTAAACAATTCAAACCTTCACACATGGACACAAACACCTATCTGTTCTCTCTCGCTCTCCCCCCCTCTCTTTTTCTCTCAGTTTGCTTCTCCCTCCCCCTCCTCTTCCATCTCTGTGCCTCTTGTGCGATGTCCTCGTCCCCTGATTGGATTTGGCCCCCGTGCTATCTGATTTGGCCCCGGCTGTGGCGGTGGCGCTCGCGTCGCTCGCCGGGTACCCTGGGAAAGGCGGGCCGTGTCTTTCGCGGCGGCGGTAACCGCATTAGGCCATGCTTAGGATGTCAGACAGACAGTGTATGTTACACACCCGAGCGTCGGGGGTCTGTTCCCGCTCTCCCTCTAGCCGCCTCCCGTTAATAAATTAAGAAATGAGGCAAAGCTAAGAACGCTCCCTCCCAACAGAAAGTGTGTGTGTGTGTGTGTGTAGAGGGGTAGGCAGAGAATTAACAGAGGAGGCACGTCTCGCCCGCTACCTGGGTTCGAGAATTCAGCAGTAATTATGAGAACACCTGAGGTAATGAAGCAGTGATTTGATGAGGGTGGCAGAGATGAACCAAACCGGCTTGATGCAGCAGAAAAAGGATATTATATATTTGGCTTATTGCACTATTGTGCATTCCTCCTACGGGAGCTAGGCTAGTGTTTTTTTCCCTTTATCACACGTTCTGTTTCTTCTCCAACCTTACCTTAGCAATGGGACCGTCAGTGCTTTTCCCAGCCTCACCGGTTCTCGCTGTATTCTTCTTCTTCAAAAAGAAATGGCAATTTAAAGTGTAAGGACAACATAGGTATGATGTAACCTTTTTACAAAAGCCTGTTTTGACTTAATTAGCCTATACAGTTGGTGGCAGTATTTTTAAATCATCAAGAACTTATTATGATAAGTGACAATGGTGCAGTATGATCATGTGAATAGAGTAGGGAAGCCATTTTAGCAATGGCGTGCTTAGTCCCAATGATCCAGAATGTTCCTTCCTAGTTTTTCCTTCCTGTGTCTGTGTGATCACCTGTCACAAATGCATAAAGGAGGGGCGAGCGTGACATCAGGACTCCTGCCTCTCTCATCCCTACTCTCTTAATTATCTCCCTTCACCATGTTCTCTACCATTTGTTTTGCTTACACTACCTGGCTCTCACCTTCTCTCGCTCTCTCTCTCTCACCCCCCTTTCCTCACACACACACTGTCCTCCTTCCCTTTACCTGTCTCGCTATCTTGACCTAGGGCTGTTGCAGTGACCGTATTACTGCCACACCGGCGTTCACGAGTCAAGACCGTAGTCAAATTCCATGTGACCGTTGAGTCACGGTAATCCCTTATACACTTTGGACATGTGCTGGTAGTTCCCAACTCGCTAATGACCATCAGGTCGCTAATGGCCTGGTACTCAGGGTTCTATTGTCCCTCAAACCACTCTGACATCAATGCAAATGCAATTCAAAAATCACATCAAACACTTATCATCAAACAGTATCATGCCTTTAAAACTCACCTCACTGTGATCAGCCAATTTGAAGAAAGAAGTTCAACAACAGGTTGAAACTGAGTGTAAAACATGGTCGTTGTGGATGTTGTTTCAAAGCCTAACACAACGCTTTCTAAGGTGATGATTAATTCAAAAGATGCATATGCATATTAGAGCTTATACGCATAGGCTTAACCACGAAACAAAATCCTGAATTAAGATAATGATTGTGCCGTTGTACAATACATACAGTGCCTTCGGAAAGTTTTCAGACCCCTTGACTTTTTCCACATTTTGTTAGGTTACAGCCTTATTCTAAAATGTATTAAATTGTTTCTTTTCCTCATCAATCTACATAATGACAAAGCAAAAACAGGTTTTTAGAATTTTCTAATTTAGAAAAAACAAAAATATCACATTTACAGAAGTATTCAGACCCTTTACTCAGTATTTTGTTGAAGCGCATTTGGCAGCAATTACAGCCTCGAGTCTTCTTGGGTATGATGCTACAAGCTTGGCACACCTATATTTGGGGAGTTTCTCCCATTCTTCTCTGCAGATCCTCTAAAGCGCTGTCAGGTTGGATGGGGAGCGTTGCTGCACAGCTATTTTCAGGTCTCTCTAGAGATGTTCGATCGGGTTCAAGTCCGGGCTCTGGCTGGGCAACTGAAGGACATTCAGAGTCTGGTCCCGAAGGCACTCCTGCGTTGTCTAGGCTGTGTATATTCATTAGGCCCTAATCTATGGATTTCACATGACTTGGCAGGAGTGCGTAGGCCCGTCCACTTGGGATCCAGGCCCAACAATTTCATGTTGGAAGGTGAAACTTCGCCCCAGTCTGATGTCTTGAGCACTCTGGAGCCGGTTTTCATTAAAGATCTCTCTGTACTTTGCTCTGTTCATCTTTCCCTCGATCCTGACTAATCTCACAGTCCCTGCCGCTGAAAAACATCCCCACAGCATGATGCTGCCACCACCATGCTTCACCGTAGGGATGGTGCAAGGTTTCCTCCAGACGTGACGCTTGTCATTCAGACCAAAGAGTTCAATCTTAGTTTCATCAGACCAGATAATCTTGTTTTCATGGTTTGAGATTCTTTAGGTGCCTTTTGGCAAACTACAAGCGGGCTGTCATGTCCCTTTTACTGAGGAGTGGCTTCCATCTGGCTACTCTACCATAAAGGCCTGATTGGTAGAGTGCTGCAGAGATGGTTGTCCTTCTGGAAGGTTCTCCCATCTCCACAGAGGAACTCTGGAGCTCTGTCAGAGTGACCATCGGGTTCTTGGTCACCTCCCTGACCAAGGCCCTTCTTCCCCGATTGCTCAGTTTGGCCGGGTGGCCAGCTCTAGGAAGAGTTTTAGTGGTTCCAAACTTCTTCCATTTAAGAATGATGGCCACTGTGTTCTTGGGGACCTTCAATGCTGCAGAAATGTTTTGGTACCCTTCCCCAGATCTGTGCCTCGACACAATCCTGTCTCGGAGCTCTACAGACAATTCCTTCAACCTCAAGGCTTGGTTTTTGCTCTGACATGCACTGTCAACCGTGGGACTTTATATAGACAGGTGTGTGCCTTTCCAAATCATGTCCAATCAATTGAGTTTACTACAGGTGGACTTCAATTAAGTTGTAGAAACATCTCAAGGATGATCAATGGAAACAGGATGCACCTGAGCTCAATTTCGAGTCTCATAGCAAAGGGTCTGAATACTTATGTAAATAAGGTATTTCTGTTTTTCATTTTAATACATTAGCAAACATTTCTAAAAACCTGTTTTTGCGTTGTCATTATGGGGTATTGTGTGTAGAATGCTGAGGATTTAAAAAAAAAAGTAATCCATTTTAGAATAAGGCTGTAACCAAATGTGGAAAAAGTCAAGGGGTCTGAATACTTTCTGAAGACACTGTAGTCTAATAGCCCACCGCATACTACACACGGCAAAAAACAACATATATTTAAGATATAATAATTGGTCAAGCTAGCCTATACTCCAAAAGCGCAGCAAGAGGCTGCATGCTCCTCAGTAGTTGATGCGTGGAGTGAAAATAAGTGTTCTTATAAGCCCAGACATTTCTATACTGAAAGAATATATAACCTCAACAA